>NW_005187723.1:316207-343910 GCF_000239375.1 Pundamilia nyererei
TGAGGAAAGAGTGAGCCAAAAGTGAATGCAGTCCTTATGTACTGTGTGACATATAATGTGTGACAGGTGAGTGCAATCAAGGACAAGCACCACACCCAATCAAAGGTGAGAGAACTAAACAAGGTGCATCTGGTGAAGTGAGTGGGTGTGCTGGGATGTGCTAAAAGGTGGGTCTCTACAACAGTAGCAAAACATTTCAACACAACGAAGCAAACATTCAACACAATTAATTGTAGATACTTTATTTATATAGCACTCTTAACAAAATAAGAACCACAAAGTGCTTCACAATAATATAAAACATATACATAAAACAGCACAATCGAACAAACTGCACAACTCTAGTTAAAAGCCAATCTAAATGAAAGTCTTAAGCTGCTGTTTAAAAGAATGAATGCAATCAAGGCAATGTAAAGATGGAGGCAAAGCACTCCACAACCTGGGGGCCACCGCTCTAAAACATCTCCTCTGGTCTTAAAACGACCAACAGCTTTTGATTAGAGGATCTCAGGCTGCGAGAGGGAGCGTGCGGCTGTAAAAGATCAGAGATGTAGGCAGGAGCCTCGTGATTCAGAGCTTGTGAAAGCTTAATGAGTGTCAGTATAAGTGTATACGTATACTCTTTGAGACGATCATAACCTCATGCTTGGAGTAATAGGGTTTGGCCAGAGCACTCTGTCACGTCTGGAACTGGTGCAGAATGTTGCGGCACGGTTTTTAACTGGTAAAAGAAAATTTAAGCATATTACTCCGGTTCTGGCCTCCTTACACTGGCTTCCAATTAAATTTAGGATCAATTTTAAAATCCTTTTACTGGTTTTTAAATCCTTAAATGGTCTGGTACCTGAATATATATGCTGCCCCTCATTCACTCCGGTCAGCTGAGCAGGTGTTGCTCAGAGTCCCTAAATGATGGATGAAAGTTGGAGGAGACGGAGCGTTCTATATTGTGGCCCCAAAGCTTTGGAACGATCTTCCTCTTCACATCAGGAACTCTACATCAGTGCTGGTTTTTAAATCCAGATTAAAAACTCATTTTTATTTACTCGCCTTTGGTCGGCCATGTGTTGTTTTTAAAGTGCTATATAAATAAATTATGGTATGATAAAATCGTTTAATGTGCAAACACGTGACAGGGGTTTCAAATGCAACTGCAAAATTAGCCACTTGGGGATTGTTTGCTAGCTAGAATGATAAAATTAGTGAAAGATAAGTTTTGCTTAACCTTGTAAGCCCATCATAGAACAAGTCTTTACATTTTTCGATGCTATAGTGTAATTTTTCAAGTTTCAAGGAGGATTTCAAGTTGCTAAACATACAATACATACATTACAATCACTGTATCGCAAATTTTAATAATATGTATGCATTAAGTCCATAGTAACGACATAAATTGCTAAAAAGGTGCAAAAAACTACAAATAAATTAAAAATTATATTTTTTAACACATTTTTCTAATAAAAGAAATTTCAGAGGTGAAAACTGTTGCAAAATAGTTCCGAACCACAGGAAAGTTATTTTGTATCCTCAGAATTTCATTTCTAACAAACACTAATTTTTATAAACTGCTGCAAAAACAAAAATCGATCTTGTGCACAATCTGCAACAGCATGTGCCTCAAAAATAAACTATTTCCAACTGTGTCACAGAAACTATACAGAAAGTCAAAGATGACTTTCAATAGGCTGAGTGAACTTTCTGAAAAAAAAAACAAAACAAAAAACTACATTTCCCACAAAATGAGGTGATAGTTCCTGCTGACAACATGATAAAGTTTATTCAAACGCAGGAAGTGCTGTGAACAGCTGATCAGATCAGCAAAATTTGTCTGGATAATAATAAATTTTTTGTTGTTTCTTGCACTTTTTGCAAAGCCATTAGTGGAAGGAAACTGCAACCTGGGACAAGTTAAATACTGATATGGAAGTACAACTCCTCTGTTTTAATATGCAAAAAATTATTGCTCTAGCTTATTTGGTTGCACTTCCACCAGGATTTTAAAATAGTTAATGGGACCGTGAACACTTTCATGGGCTTAGAAGGCTTTTAAATCCCTGCTACAAAGGGCTATTAAGTAGGGCTGCCACAAATGATTATTCTGATAGTCGACTAGTCACCGATTATCTTTTCGATTAGTCGACTAATCAGATCATGCATCCAGCTTATTGCACCAGCTAATGCTATAACTATCATTAGCTTACAGCTTTAAGTGTTTAAGGTCTGTGCTAACTAACAATAAAGACAAGATGATAGTTTATAAAATGTTAATGAAATTTGCAGATTGTTTCGGTGAAGTTTAATAAACTCAGCCGTCTGCTCCTTGCTATCTAAGATATAACAGGACACCGGAGTATATTCTCGAGCATCTCACACTTCTGATAATCAGCTGTCTGCTTGACGTTTATTCAGCTGTGTAAAAACTATAACTTTAATCTCAGACAAACCGATTTACTCAGGAACAAATAAAATACTGAAAAAAGCCAAACAATAACATTTGTAAGTTATCTAAGTGACTCATATATCATGTTTAACCTGAGTAGCGAAAGACGGCGGTGGGTTTGAAAAACGATTTGCCGGGAGTCCGGTGTTCTCATGGCTCTAGTGAGCCTTGAACCCCAGCTAGCTATCGAGCTAGTGGGAGCGCTTTTGAAAGTATGTGGTGTCTTGATAAACTGAGCAGATATTTGAGGTTTCCACAGCTACATTCTCACCTGAAAATATGTTAAACGTTTATTTTGTGACCCAGAAAGAATAATAAGAGTAATATTAAAACTAACTAGCTGCCGCCATTGTTGGAAACTGAGCAGGGCTGCGCTATGAATTCTGGGACACAGCTTCTTCTCCTTCGGGGTTTAACGGCAGCTGGCATCCTTGTACATGCAGTGCTGCCATCTTCTGTTTCAGTCCGTTATTACACTCTTAAATCCTACTACTTATTCCTGCGTCTTTTGGAATCTTACAAAGCTTCAAACGACGTGTCGACTATTAAATTAGCCGTCGATGATTTTGATAGTCGACGTAATCGTGACTAGTCGACTGATCGTGGCAGCCCTACTATTAAGTAATTTGATTTTCCAAATAATTCATAAAACAATCTTACTTTTTTCTACGTTTCCAGGAAATATTTAGTTGCACCTGAGCAACTGACAGAAGGATCAGATGAATGGCCCAAATGGTGGATATTCAAAAGAGCTTCTTTTCTCTGGCCGTGATGATGAGATTATCCTTTCAGTCCGTCAGTTCCTCTTGCTGATGGTTTCTTGAGCTGTTCCTCTTCATCTCCTTCCTTTGCTTTGTTACCTTGGGTTTCCAGCTCAGAGTCTTTCTCTTCAGTCTTCCAAATCCCTGTGAGAACAAGAAAACCAGTTAGAAACTGAAATAATGCTGTACTATCCAAAAGCACTAAACCGAGGGCTGAATTAAAAAGCAAGGTTTCGTCTTATCCAGGTAAAAAATAGCTTCACCATTTCAGTCGGCAGCAAATAATTTCATTGTTCTACAAGCATCAACATGTGGTTCTAAAACATGTGATTCTAAAACATCCAAACTGTACGTGCAGAAAACTTGACCTCTGACTTCAAGGTCAAGTCAAGGTCACTGGGAGAAACTCCAGGCCTCGAGAGCCGGTGTCCTGCAGGTTTTAGATGCATCCTTGATCCAACATACAGTAGCTCATTCAAATGGCTAAATTGCCTCCTCAACATATCTTCAAGTTCTCTGGAGGCCTGGGAATCAACTAATCATTTGATTCAGGTGTTGACCCAGGGTGATATCTTAAACCTGCAGGACACCGGCCCTTGAGGCCTGGAGTTCCCCACCCCTAGTTTACAGGATCCTACAATGTGAATGCTAATCTTCGGTGGTTGCTGGAATACTTTTCTATGCTGTGGTGTCCTGGCGGAGCAGCCCAGCAAAGAAGGACTCATCCAGGCTGGAAGAACTGATCAGGAAGGCTAGCTCTGTGGTCGGCATGAAGCTGGACACTCTGGTGACAGTGGCAGAGAAAAGGACACTAAAGAAACTGCTGGACATGATGGACAATGCTGGGCATCCTCTGCACACGGCCATAAACAACCAGAGGAGCCTGTTCAGTGACAGGTTGCTTCTCCCAAAGACCAACAGACTTAAAAAACTCCTTGTTCCACACGCCATCAAACTGTTTAACTCCTCTCTGGAGGGGAGACAGGAGGACAAAGGAGGAAGGAGCAACTAAGCTGTAGTGCCTTTTCACTGTGCAATACTTAATATCCAACGGTGCAATAGACTCATACTTGAAATGTGCAAACCCCTTATATTCTTATTCCTATTTATTCTATCTATCCCTTGTGTATACTCTATATTTATGTCTCTGTATTTATATATGTGTGTGTGTGTGTGTGTGTGTGTGTGTGTGTGTATATATATATGGTATATTTCTGCTCACATTCTGTACCTTCTGTCGGTGCTGTGCTATTGGAAACCGAATTTCCCGGAGGAACCAACCCGAGGGATTAATAAAGTTTTATCTAATCTAATCGATTGGAAAAGTTAGTGTTCATCCTTCAGCTTTACTGTGCTAATGTTTATATTATACTAACCATAGCTGTGTAGCTGGCACCACCAAGCACATCATTACATACCAGCTAGCTCAACTTCAGTAACCCTACAAACGTCACCCTGCTGTTTAGCTTTTTATCTTTATTTGTGTGGGAAGTGACAGCAGAGGTGCACGTTTGAATTTTTCAGAAATCTCTCAGTCAGAACGTGGTATATTATATTTAACCAAAAAACAAACAAACAGTTTATCTGAAGATGGTCAGGTATAGGGACAGGCCTGAAAAATGAGTGAAAAAGCAGCCAATGATCAGACAAAAAAGTAAAGAACTGGTGCTCAAGACCACAAAAAAAAAATAAAATAAAAAAAACGATAATAAAATTAACTAAACACATAAGTAAGAAGGCAAGAGCGTCTGTCTCATTGGAACTAACGTACAAATAAATATGAGTGATTCAAGACTTTGTAGAGTCACTTTAAACTGAAGCCGCAACATAACCATCATAGCCGAACCATCTGGAAAGTTAACCAGACGCACCCACCTGGAGACCAACAACACTTCACATGGGTGGATTTTCAGAAAGCCCGGCTGATGGTCAAAGTGCCATTTATGTGTTGAGCTGAATGTGCAATTTAGAAAACACTAGCTCCCATCTGTTTTATATCCATATCGTCTAATGTTTAACAGTATATGCTTATTATGGATAGCAATAGTGTTTGATTAAAGGTACAGTGCGAAATTTGGAACTTCAAAGAGATTAAAAAAATCAAATTAATTAATTTTAAACAAAATGAAAGTAAACTATGAGCACTCAGAAAATGAGCACAATTTAGCATACTATAATTTTATAAGAGATGGAAATTAGAAATGGTATCAGTGAGGGGGTACAACCTTAATGTGAACGATATTTATCTCATCATGTGCAGAACTCGCAAAGAAGCCATCGCACACGCAAGAGCGTCTGGTTTGAATGTGCTGCTACAGTTTCACAGCGCAGAGAGCTTCCTGCGCTCGGAGAGAAATCCTGCTTATGCTTTTAAACTTACTTTTGCTGTCCGGAGGCAGACAAAGGTAGACGGGGTCCTAATGTGATTGGTCACTTTGATCGACACTTGAGGTTACTGTGTTAAACTGAGTTACACTGTGACAGGGACAGAAAAGCTGTTTTAAACTGCATTTGTTTAGAAGTTGAAAAATAAAGGTTGCTGAATTAATCATCAGCAGTTACTGTTTGTTGTACATCAGTGGAAACACTGACAACTGTCACTGGACTATTTAATGTTAATTTAATTCTAAGGTTAGTTCTGAAGCCTCTGCACTGCTGCCCCATTAATCTGTTGTACAGTATTACACAGCTTTTAAAAATCACAATGAGAAGCACACATCATTGCTATTAAAAACAACAACAACAACAGGAAAAAGTCGAGTGAACGTAATTTTATAAAATGTGAAGAAATATAAAATGTGTTTATGTTGTTGCCAGTGAGTGTACTTCACTCAGTGAAACAGCTGTACACATCTGGCTCCAGAGCGCCACACACCGTGACCACAGACAGTCTGTGGGGTGGACAGCAGAGCAGGATGTGACACACTGTCTTTGGTAAGTAGCTCATTGGTCTGAACTAGTGTCTGATGAACAGTTCAGGTTGTTGCCATCATGCTGTATAAATCTAAAAGGTCATAACTATAACACACTATGCTTGTAGCTGCTGCATGCCAGGTGTTATCTGCTGTTTACAGCTGTGGAAGAAGTACCCATCCTAAATCCTATACTTATATGAAAAAGTAATACTACAGTACATGTGCATTCTGTAAAAATACATTTTTACTGAAGTAAAAGTTCAAATATTCTGCATTAAAATATACTTCAAACTCCATATAAGTGTTCAGTCATTAAAGTGTACACCACTGATGGGACTAATTCACTGAAGCTAAAAATCACACCACAATCAATTAGTTGATGTATATTTTATATGAATCTAATTCTGCGACATATGATTAGAGAAGTATTTGAATTTTTATAGTTATATTTTATGAATAAAGCAAAGAGTTGATCTGTGCTACATATCAGTTGTGAGGATGTGTTGATGTTTTGAAAGCGCAGTTTGCTAGTTTAGCTACAGCAGTTACTTCTGTTGTACTGATTTATGACGGGCTTCACTTTAATGCTGAAACTCATCTTAAAGACTTATTAAAGACTTCAAGAGCACGCTTTGAAACGTGCAGTTACATGTGTTTCCTGCAGACTGAGCAACTTTATGTTGATTGGTTTAAACATCTTTATTTTGGCCAAACTTATAGTTGCCACATTCTGATGCACACTTTCTTTCCTGGTCCTCGTTATAAGTTTTAAGCTATGTAATACTGTACAAGAGAACTTACTTTTGAATCCTCTGCTTTCTTCAGCATTAAAGTAATACAGTGACAGTTTTGCCACTGCTATGTTTTCAAAATGTTAACAAGTACGGTTTAAAACAGCGTTTCTGTCGCTGCCACAGCGTACCTCAGTTTAACACAGTGACCTGAAGTGTGCATCAAAGTGACCAATCACATTAGCACTGTGTGCTACATTGGTCTCCGCCTCCAGATGGTAAAAGTACATTTATTCGTTTGAGCAGGATTTGCCTCTGAGTGCAGGGAGCTACTGGCTGAGTGTGAAACTATAGCAGTGTGTGCAATGCAGACTGTCTGCACGGTTTACATGAATTTACATGCATGGAATTTAAATGCGCTTGTGCATTTGTTATGACGTAAATATCATTCCACACCTTTACATCACTTTTTGTGACTTGTCGTTCAGTAGCTGTTTGTTAGGGGTGCATTTATTAGGGGAAACAAACGAGTGCTGGTTGTTTAAAATAGCTTTGCACCATAACGGAGCTCAGCCTGTGCTGAAAAACAAATAATGAATCCTCCCGTGGTCCTCATTGGACTTCAGCTGAGAAACCAGATCTATGAATCAACTTGACTGAGCGTACCAATTCAAAAGCCTGAATGCAAAAGTCGGTGATGGCTAAATTAAAAATGTAATGCTGTTTAACTCACTGTTCTTGAAGAGCATCAGGAAAACAGGAGCTATGAGAAGAGCAAAGACGGGAATGAGGGCATAATGATGATGACTGTTCTCTGGTGCAGGATCTAAAGGGAAAAGCAAAGTGTTTGTAAGGTATACGTCTTGATTTTCGGTTTTTTTCAAACAAACTTAAAAACAAACCGATGACCTCATTGTGCCAGTCTTACCTGTATCTGGCATTTCCTCTGTTGCTGTTGTGCTGGTGTCATTCTCCTTAGTCAAGTTTTGCTTCTCTGTCACTGTTTCAAATGAGGTAAAAACCATCAAGTTGTTTTAATTCTGTTTCTTACTTACCTAACCATATACAATTCCAACATTTATTAAGTAATACCAGTGATATCAAATAATGAACAAGCTCATGAACCAACTTACCAACAACATCAAAAAAACAGGCGACTTCTGAATTTGGGATAAACCATTTGTACTTTCCGCTATCAGACTGCTGGACTGATCGGATCTGTACAGTCATCAATCCTCTCCTCATGTCCTCATTGATGAGCTTCACCCGGTTTCTGTATTGCTCCGGCTGTGAATCAAGATCTTCCTTTCCATTTCGACAGGTGTAGATGACACTTGTGGTGTAACTTGTATTTCCATCGACTCGTTTCAGAACCAGAGAGTTGCACTTCAAGTCGGTTGTCGCGGGGATTTTACACTGAAAAGTGAGATCATCACCGTTTGATACGACTCGCCGAGTAGAGCTCGAAGTTTGAAATTTTCCTGGAGAAACAAACAGTTTTAACATGAACAAAGACGGCACATACATTGTCTCCACTTTCAAGTTCATGCAGGTACATATGGTTAAAGCGGGGGTCACCAAGCTAAACAAGAAACATACAGCTATCTGTTAATCTGTTTACCCAGACAGTGCAAGTTGTACATACCAAGCATTTCGTTTAAACACACTATTGGATTCGTTCAGGAAGTCATGCAAACTGTAAGAATAGGGACTGTAAAAAATTTAACTTTTCCCTTTTAAAAAAGGGGGAAAAAAGAGATTCTGGCATTTTAAGCTAACCGAAGTCAGGGCTGCACATTGTGACAGCTTTCACCATTAGTTCATTTGATTATTGTGTTACTGCAGGGGTGTCAAACTCAAATACACAGTGGGCCAAAATTCAAAACTGGAACAAAGTCGCGGGCTAACATTAATATTTATTGGGAAAAAAATAAAATAAAAAAATCTTCCTCCAGATTTAAGAATGAATCTTTTCTTATGGACTCAAACAAGTTTGGCTGAAAAACTGAATATGGAACAAGCAAAGCTTAATACTAAACAATATATATATTAGCTGTATAATGCAATGCTGCAGCAAGGCTTTTAACCCACAGCAATAAATTTTCCCATATCACTCCTATACTAAAATCCTTGCATTGGCTTCCGATTGGGTATAGATATAAGTTTAAAGTCCTCACCTTTACGTTTATGTCTCTACAAGGTGAGGCCCCCATCTATATCTCGGAGCTTCTCAAACCCTATTCTCCAAAGCGGACTCTTAGATCCACTGAGAGTGGTCGTCTATCTATTCCACGGACTCGTCTGAAAACAAAGGGGGATCACGCTTTTCAAACCCTGGCTCCAATACTGTGGAACGGGTTACCCTCCTCACTACGCACCATCGACACGGTGGCCTCTTTTAAAAAACAGCTTAAAACTCATCTGTTTAGACAGGCATTTGGGTAATATGTTGTCTATTTTATATTTATATTGTACTATTGCTTGTTTGATATGCTTTTATATTTCCTCTATGTTGCTATATTGTTTGTTTGACATGTCTTCATGTGAAGCACTTTGTAACAGCGTTTTTGTCTTAAAAAGTGCTATATAAATAAATTTTACTTACTTACTTACTAGTAGGCCAGCTCTGATAGGAATTTGGTATGGCTTCGCGGGCCAAATGTAATAGACTATGTGCACGTTAGCATATGCTGCTTCCGGTGCGGAAACTCCTGTGGGGAGCTTTGTTTCCGGTGTCCTATTCGCGCCTGGTTTACAGTCCAAAACAAGTTAAGCAAATGAATGAATCAAGCAGTGATTTACATTTCTCTAGATGTCTCGGGCATTTACCCAATATATCTGTAAATGATGTTCATCGACTTGTCGATATTTTTCCCCCGCGCCTCAGAGAAAAAGAGAAAAGGGATTCAAATGTTATATTTCTCAGCTGTCCCTCGTGTATCGCGGGTGTTATGTCCTAAAAATAACCAGCGAGAGGTGAAATCAAGTAGCCAATTTTATTTTTTGACTGTGCAAAACGTTTCATGGACATCGTGGACAGTACTGCACTTCAGAGTCACACTGCCAGAGATCGATGCAGCGATTCTGTACTGTACAGGAGAGACGTCACGGAGGAGATCGTCTGCAGCGATCAGGACGCAGGACACAATGTGACGTAAAAATAAGCATGCAAACTTGCACTAAAAAATCTGCGAAACAGCGAGGTGAAAGGTGAACTGTGTTATAGCGAGGGACCGCTGTAATTTTGAAGGTAAGTCACAACATACCCTTCGTAAATACTAATGTATAGAAACCCTTACCAGCAATCATTCATTTTTTGTGTGGCTTTTTTCAGGGTTTGTTAACATGCTGTGCAGGTGTGTACTTGACGAGCTGATCTCGACATTATGGGGGAAACATCTGGTTTGACTATTCTTCACCTGTAGTTTGAATGCTGAACATTTGCCTGTTTAAATCATCAGACCAGTCACTATACAGAGATGTGCTCCTGAATGTGGACGATGTGTCTTCTGCTGCAGTGATGCAGTTCTGCTTGTGTTGAGTGATGTAAACAACTGATCGATCTAAACGCTTTAAACATCAAAACTGATCATTAGATTTTTTTATGACACAACAGCGGTGAGTGTTCCCACCTTCTGCTCTTTGCAACTTAATGCGATCTTTCCGTTTTCGAGTTCTGGACATGATTTTGGAGGATATCTTCGCAGTAGTGATTGACCGCAAAGTAAAGCTACCGAAAATGTACAACCCCACATCCCGTCTCAAACCAGGAAGTCAGCATTTTCTCGTGCACAGGGTCTATTAGGCTGCGGGCTAAATTGGCGCGTGGGCCCGAGTTTGACACCTGTGTGTTATTTGATTATACAAGTTGTCAAAAGCAATATTTTGAATCACAGCCCAAGACCTCAAATAGCTTTTTTGTTGACAGAGTTTACAAACTTCCTAACAGTTTTCTATCATTGTACACAGCACGTTCCTCATAATCTTTTTCTTTTCTAAACGAGGATCATTTCAGAGACTTTTGTTTGTTTTGTGCCAGACTCTTTATATCACGATTATTTCACACACTTGTGAGTAAACCATACAAATGACAAACCTGCGGCAGTTCACTCATGAAATGTGAGGAATGCAAAACAATCAAGAACTTGCTTACTTGGGTATTTATTGCACTGTGTACCACATCAAATATACAATTAGTATAAAATCTTCCAAGTTAAAAGAGAGAAGCTAGACATAAAGATTTCACCAAATTTGGAAAGAAGAGTTTCTGATTTTAGCCTAAACTGGTAATACAAGCAACCTAGGTAGCCACAACACAATAACAACAATCGTTTAGCGTTGACATTTGTGGCGTTATGCTGGGTTTACTACACTGTATATACACATCAGGTCTCAGTTCAAAAGAAAAACTAAGTTCAAAACTGTAAAAGCAGTTAGCTAAACAGAGCACAGGTACCTGTTGCTCTGTTAGCCTTAGCTTTCAACGAGTCGAGTGAGGTGGGAGAGTTTGAATAGCACACAGATCAATTAAAACGTAGTAACCTCTTTTAAAGGGTCCGTGAAACCCAAAGTAGTGTTGCTACATTAGGCTCAAAACAGAAAAATAACCGTGTCCGTGTAGCTTCCAAAGTGGCGTACTCTTAAATGCACTTACCGGTGTGAAGCAACGCGAAAGTTAAAGCCAAAAAGAGCGTTTTTTCGAACATAGTTAAATTTGTTCAACCAGGATACGAAAACTTTACTTCAATACGGGCTCAGTTGGACTGATATCCAGAACCTTCTCACGAGAACAGATTAGGTTATTTCACGTCTTCAATGTTCCCGCGAAACATTTACATATAATGGAGGCGGATCAGTTGAGAGGGCCAATGGGCGGCTGTCAAATGGTTGACAGGGAAGTGTGTGTTTGCTACGCATGCGTAAGAACGCAGTGGCGTTTCATGTGTATATCTTCGTTGCGAATATACAGAGTGAGTGCCACTGTGTCTTGAGCACATTCTGGTTTATGATATCAAACACCTTCTAGTAGGAAGTCCTGCTTTCTGCAGTCGCTTTGAAATGCTAGGACACATGTTTATACTTTTTTGGGTGGAGGTTCGTCCTCTCGGGAAACAACCATCACGTGTCACTGTTGCCGTGAATATTGGTATAATTGTAACGCAATACGTAAGAATTGCTGGTCCAATGTTATTAGAGTAGCCTGTTCCTCTGCGAAAGGCGGTTCCATACAGTCCACATTACAAACGCCATTAGCAGCTACTCTCTTTAATCGTTTGTATGACATGATTCCCACACAGTATACTGTCCATGTTAGTTGCAAGTGAAGTCTCATTAAAGAATTGAAGGTAAAAGTTTAAGGTATTTTATATTTCCTCACACAGCTCTATTATGTGGGATATTTTGATAATAAGAAAAAAAAATTATCTTCAAACCTTCACCTGACTGATTTTGTTTCTTGAAGCCACAGTTTACCCAACAGATGGGATAGCTGCACTACAAGAAACTTGAGCTGTTGTATGACACGCTACAAAATATCTGCACATTCAGGCTTTGGTAGGTCGAGCCCAGCTGCACTGACAGTTACGAGCTAGATATGAATAGAAAGGCACATTAAAGTATCCCAGACACCTCAAGGTTTACTCATAAGAGTCAACCCAAATTTGTTTTTAACGAGAACAAATCACTGACAATAAAGACTTACCTGGAATGAAAATGTCAGCTTAAAACAGTCCTCATATTCATCCTCTTGCTGCCTCTGCAGGTCTTACCTTCCCGCCGTCCGCTAAAGTGGGTGGGACTAACAGATCACGTTATACCAGATTTCCCGCCATTGCGAGGACGCGGGCGTCACATTAGGTCTGAGTTAGAGTGGAAGCAAGTGCAAGCGGAGTATACTCCGATTTTGACAGGCTCTAAGAACACATACATACTCTGGAGAACAACAGGACTTTAGGACAAAGCCTCATAGACATTGGAGGACCTCAGAAGGTGGCAGTGTAACGTCAAGGACTAACTACAACTATGTTCACAACAAATATTCCACTTTCAAGTCTCAAACAGTTTAATGTTACACGTTCTTCATAAGCCTTAGCAGGTTCGTGGTGGCAAAGTTACTCTTCACAAAACCATACGCTTAATAACTGCACAGTTAATTATTGCTCTTGAAATCTAGAAATCTATCTAAATGAGATTTAAGCTGTGTTAATGTTTAGAGAAACGACACCAGCCAAGCGTCCACTACATGAAAGAGCAGAAAGCACAAAGGACAGCCAATTTAGTAAAACATTGTACAAGTGCAACAAAAGCCACAAATACAGAAACTGAGCATAAAGAAACAGACACAATGAATCAGGTACCCTTTCCCAACAGGAATATATTTATTTGAAATTATTTCAAATGATAAAAACATGGCTGATAACGTGAATGACCACAGGGTTTTTGCTTTTCAGAGTGGACAAGGTGAGAACATGAGATAAGTAGAGGGGTCATCTGTGTATCAAGGTGAACATGATCCAGAAAAAGAAGCAGAGGTGCATCACTTATCACCTTCACTAAATTACCTGCCGATCTGATTTTTTGAAAACCAGACCCCAAAAATGTTGGCTCATTGGTAAAACCTCGCATACATCAATTCAGCTCATTCACCTTTATGGCCAAATGTCCAGAGAAGTGCAACAAGAATCCAGTCTGTCAGACCAAAGCTCACCCACTGGAACATTGTTAGAACTCTTAATCATGTCTTTTCCTATAGTACAAGCTTTTTACAACATAAAAATAGATCAATAACTATGATTACCATATTCCTTAAAGTAAATATACAATATTTATTGCATTTTCAAATAGACTTGTTTCTTATTTACTCCGTTGTCATCATCTTCCCCCAATATATGTCGTCATCATCATCATCAAAAAACTAATCACTGGTACCGATGAGTGACAACAGATTTGTGTAAGGCAAATACCAGCAGGAGGCGCTGCATCACTGAGAACGGACAATCTGACCTGAGCCAGGAGCTTTTTGTTCACTTTTTGTGCTGTGCACTGTAGAAAATGATGTCATTAGTGTTTTAAGTGAAGCTTGATGCTTTCAAAGGGAGAAAAGAGAGGACCTCCATATATATTCCAACAATTCTCTGGCACTTAAGTGTTCCTGCATTTTTTTTTTTTTAAGATTTTTGTTTTTGGTTAGCTGCTACCATCTACAATCTCTACAAACTGCTGCTTGCATAGCAATTCAACAACACATTATCTTTCTCTGGCTATGAGGTCCTTCTTCGAAAGGGCCACCAGCAGCAAATCATGAATCAGAGCAGAGCTGAGCTTTCAGACCAACTTCCCTTGAAGAAGATTCCTACGAAAACAGAGATGATCCCTTGTAAACTCCTCCAAAAATGGTCTGCAAACCTTGGTCCAGTAAACAAATAATTAGTGTTGGACTAAAATGTGGCCCACACAGAACCCACAGTGAGCCTGAAGAAATATGCTGGCTATGTGAAGGAAACCTGTCAGAACCATCAGGGGCAAATCAGTTTTATGTTGCATCAACATGATGTAGTCCTGATGTTGAAGGTGCGTATGTCAGGGTCATGCACAGTGTCTCGGTTAAGCAGTTTAGCTGCTGTGCAACATCATCTGAAGATGCAAATATGAACAACCCCAGATACAGGACAGAGTTACAAAAACAGGCAAGACTACAATCAAAGAATTATAAATGTCAGAACAAGTGTGTGGCGACTGCTGTCATGGTGAACCGTTCGTGAGACTCCACCTGCATTTGGCACACCGACTCAAGCACACCTTTACCTGGCACTGATGGAATGGCTATTCAAGACAAATACTAATTAACAAACCGACAATAAGCCCCACATGTGTGGCAGTACAAATTTTTAGGGAAAAACTTGAGTTTATCTGCTCATATTCCCTACAAATTAATGCTGACACCAAAAAGCAATAACATAACAGAAAAAAGAAAATATGTTATTCTGAAAAATCACAACTATTCTTATTATTATTCTGAATAAGCATAAAAAAGATGGAATGCAGAGATTTGGAAGTGTTCGGAGTTTGGTCCCGATATGTAGCGTGAAACAGAAGCCTCTGCATTCAGTCAGCAGAGTCGTCATCAAAGTGGTCCCAGGCAGTGGTTTTTGTTCTCTCGTGCAAAGACTGAAAGTGACCGCTGAGTAGTGTCAAACCTGCGTGGTGTAGTAGTGTTTCCTTTGTGTTCACCTTGATGCTTCCAGCTGGTGGCTCAATGTTAGTGTATGTTTGTGATGTAGTGTGTTTATGATTCGAGTGCTTCACCGCTTCCTCCTCAACGACACAGTTCAAGTCCCGAACTGAGGTCTGTTCACCTGCCCACTGGCGGCGCTGGAGGAGCTCCTCTTACGGCTGAGGAAAGAAGGTGGAGAGACAAAGTTAACTACAGCTCAGTCCTCACACTGGTCTAAAGGGCATAAATTGTACATTTTGAGAAGAAAGCTGGAAACGTGACAGAAGTTCAAAACCAAAAAACAGTTCAATGAATAAATCTTTAAAACCTTAACCCCTGACAGAAGATCCGCTATTATTTTACGACTCACAGAGAACCATTTTCAACCACAGTACACTAGAAATTTTAAAATTTTGAGTTAATAAGCTGTAATTTTCGAGATCAAAATCTTAAGTTAGCTCTGTCAACCAGGGAGCTCTGTGAAGGTACTTCTTTTCCTTGTTACCCAGAAGCCAAAGGTGGAAGGCATCATCTACAGCTGTACTTTTGACATGGTTTTACAAATGACATCCTTGTGTTACTAACTGAACTGCATGGCGTTATCAACAGCAGTTTGCTAATGTTTATTATACACCGGTAGGTCACTGAAGAAGCTAAAACTGTTGCCCTCGTTTCCATTTTCATGAAATTGATTTGTGAATTCAGCGTTGATAACTTTAGAAATGCAAAGACTGTCTCCAATAAATCTCTTAGCTGAGATGATAATCCTGCGTTTGAGTCAACCTGGAAACATCATGGCTCCTAAGACTTAAACTCCCCCCTCCCCCCTCACCAACTCAACAGGTTAATATTTAGTTTCACAAAACTCAAGTAGTCATTATAAGGAAGTAGGTAAGCTGTGATTAAGTTGGTGGTAAACCTTTACTGTGAAACAAAGGTCAATGTTGCGTTATACCGTTCTCTTTTGGCATGTTGTAAAAAAACAGAATACGTTTGCAGCTTGTGTGAGTCACTGAATATGTGTATAATATAATGTTAGCATTTCTATTTGTGGCAGGATACTACCATCATAAAGACATCACATCAATATTTTAAGAAGACAATTTGTTTCCTACACTGCAAATTACCATTGCCTGTTAATTAGTGCTTTCACACTTAGGTGTGTGCATATTATATACTTATTTTATAGGCAGAGAAGAAGAACTAGTTTCTAGTAATTATTAATTATGTTAATGCTGCTATAATAACACTGAATTTATAGGGAAGACACTTTCCAGAGCAACTCCATAGCATGTGGAGCACGTGCCAACAGCTCTAAAAGACGCATGTAAACCAAACTGTTAGGATAGTGTCTAAACACACACACAGCAGCTCAGGGTAATTTTTCATGAAACCCAGCTTCCTATATGGCCGCATCCTGACACATAACACAAACAGAGCAGTTTATATGGCAATAAAACAATTGTCCACGACTTAACTGAATCTTAAGGGGAGCTGGCATTGTGTTACATTTACACTGTGGGTCATGCTTCAGTCATACCACACAGATCATAACCTTTTCTTCTTGTTTATTCCTTGTTGTTTTACTGCTGTTCTAAGTGTTTAGCACATGAGGTCTGGGTAAATAAAGTGACCGTGTCTGACAATAACACTATATTCTCCATGAGAATGCAGTGTCTTATTATTACTGACAAAACAAGTCAAGTGGAGGGAGAGAGCAATGTGCTTCATAGTGTTACTCGTACCCGTGTTGGTCTTGCTGGGGTAGACCTTGTTGATAGGCCTGTACTCCTCTGGAGGTGGAAGGTCTTCAATAGGGTGGAAGTTGAACTTGGATTCAAAATCATCTGTAGGAGGAAGGAGAATAAACATAAACGTTTTAAAATGTGCCAACACATCAAGTCACAAGTTTTAATTATTAATTGCATTTGTTTTACAAAGAAAAGGCGGTGGACAGTTTAAATTGCTTAAAACTTATGACTACTACTAACGCAAAATGAAAAAGTTAAATCTCAAACTTCTGTGGCTAAGAGATCATGTCCTAAACCAAAGTGTAGTAACAAATGCTTTAATGGATTTTTTTACTGCTTGCATACTCATTTGCAACAGTACTGATACACCCAGAGTAACATCATCTTCTCCTTCAGCTGACACACAACATAACAGATGTGAATAACAGCATAACAGACTTAGTGAACATGTTAAAGGCTGACACCCCGGTGTTTATGAGAACTTTTGCGAGGTCAGTAAAGCTCTTATATTAAAAATACTGAGGTATTAAACAGCCATCATCATCAAATTTTAACCTGATCATCATAAACGTTATTGTTAATGAATTAAGATTATTTCATTCTTAGCAATTACCCACAGCTGGCAGCTATGTTTTTTAAACCTTTAAACATGTGAAACAGCAAACATAGCACTGAAACAGAGATAAGCACAGTGCAAAAGAATAAAAGACAAACATGTTTTTCACGTGAGTTTCATCTATATAAGAGCGTTTCTAAATCTATGTACCGTCTTTTCTCTCTTTTAAAAGTTAACATTAATTAGCCAAAGCCACTAACTATCATTAATGCTGGCACTAGGCAGCAAAGATCATCAGTCCTGCTTGTTTTTACTGTTAATATACAGTGTTCATTTAACAGGATAATACAATAATTTGTGTCTAAACTATTGAAATTATTGTTATGTTTCTCGTAATGTTTCTCCTAGAAAAACCCATGCCATGTTATTTTAAAGAAGGGGCTTTATTATGCCTTCTAGACCACTCACACTTGTTGTCTTTTTCTAACTGCATGTTCATGAACTTTAACATTTTGTAGCTCTGAGGCTTGTAGCGTCTGACAAGTGTTGCTCTCGGATTTGTTGCAATTTTGTCCACTCATGTCCACTCCTGGGAAGACTGGTACTGGTGTTGAATGTATCCTTGTTCACTGTAGAATTATGGACTTCAAATGATTTATAACCATTGCCAGACATTTCGAGGCAGCAACATTTGTTCCTCAATCATTATTTACGTCTTTCCTCCTTGGCCTTGTGTCACCACATACCTGAATGCTGCAGGCAAGCAAGCTGCAAAACATTTGCTTCTACTGGTGAGCTCACACTGGCTGGTGATCAGTTAATGAAGTACATTTAATAAGCCTTACCCTTTTCATTCCTATAGAATTATTAGGGGTACACTTAGTTTAAAAAGAACAGACAAAAAAAACACTGCTTCTGCAATATGGCTTAGTTTTTGTTACATAAATAATGACATTGTGTAATATGAAATGTTTCGTAGCTCCTTTGAGGTTATATTCACATCATATTAAGCTCTGCTAAGGAACAGATTACCACTACATACATTGACAGAGGGAGTACTTTAAACCACCAGGCAGAAGTTTGCTTTTGTTTTTTCAATATAAAAAATAAAATAAAATAAAAAAATAAAAATCTTTCAACCCCTCTTTCAAACAATTAGCTGATGAGCATGAAGGTTTTTACCCTATTCCTTCTTCTCAGTCTGTAGTCACTGGTCCCTGCCTTTGTATTATCAACAGAGCTCAGTCACATCTCAGTTTTTAGATTACAGCCACTACAGATCACCCGTACAACGTCTTTGCCTTCCCTACAGCCACAAACTCCAACCATCAAGCCTAGACAACAAAAATAAATGGTATTCTTTGGTTTGTCAAATAATAAAATAAGTCGTACTTTGTCTCAGCTCCCAGCTCTGTCAAACTGTGCACAAAAAAAGTCTTTCCTACAGGTTGATGATTTACTTCTTGTAGTGGTTGGGATGTCGAGAATTTACATTTATTCCCTAATCATCTGACATGCAAGCAATGACTGTTTGTGCTCTCTTATGACATTTATTACTCAGTTTGAAAGAGTTGCTGAGGGACAGGATGACAAACTATCTTAGGCTATAAATCCCATGGTCTGCAGCCTCAATGCTCCCTTTATACAAACCACATAAATAGTGATTTGGTTTTATCATCATTTTTAATTCTTAAGTTTGACACAGTAAGTACACAAAGCCTCAGTAGTAATCTAGGAACCACCCATAACTACCTTTTTGGTTTCCTGATGTGTGGACAAATCAGGAAACCAAAAAGGTAGTTTGCATAGTGTCAGTGGAGATTTGACTATCAACGGCGATTCGTCACCGTCACCTCCATCGCATCAAGATCATAAACAAATTTCAGTAGTTAAGCAGCAGAAAAAGTAGTAGCTATTTATATAAGCCTCAGCATTTCATCTCCTGTTTAAAAGAGCAGTCAGATCGAACCCCACATTCAGATAGGTACCAACACTTGGGGATGTAGTGTTGACACTCAGAGATATAGCTCAAGTTGTACTGGTGGTGCCCAAAGTTACTGAAATTAAGAGAGATGTTTTTTCAAACATTATCCGAGCTTTTCAGGGATCAAAGGAGGGGTAAACATCCAAAGTCCACTTGAAAGCCATTTATGGAGCAATAAGACAATTTAACATTCTCTCCTCTTCCTCTCCATCTCCTACTGCCTGCATAAGGACATCATCTCAAGAGAAATCATCGGCACCTCCCTCGACAAAAACCATACAGTGCCTCAGATAAGGAACTTTGGTCCTCATCTGCCTCACTATCAACCGTTCCATTAAAACAGAATGGGGATGAAATGGGAGTTACACAGTTACTGTAATTAAGTATCATTTAAATGTAATTACCAAAAAGTTATCATTCACTTTAAACTTAACTTTAACAGAAACCACCGTCCTAGTTCAACACTATAGCAGTAGGCCAGACACATTTACACAGGCATAAAACACGAGCGGCTGCCGTTCGTCCTCCCGGCAAAAAGACTCTTTGGCACAAATCCCCTGGAAGTAAGATCTAGTTAGCAGGTTACTAACCCTACCAACCCCGACACCAGGTGTTCAACATTTCAACCATACTGTTGATTATAAATGACAGTTTTTGAGTGCATGTGGCAAAACTGTCCTTCCAACCCCATAAGGATATGAACACTTTTATTTTACTAGGCCTCACAAAATCTTTTCTTCTAGTGACTCTGGTGAGTTTCAGACTTCCAGTCTTAAGTTTTTATTGGGAAAACCAACTTCACAATCCCTTACAAGGCCACATTTTGTGTTGCGGCAGCCACGTAAGACCGTGAGATAAACATAAACTGGCTTTGTAGTTATGCTCTCTTAATCACAATGTATTCCTACCAACATTGTCGTAACACCATGGATAACCAATTTACTTATAACAGGCTGGGCTTGTTTATCCAAGATTAGTACCAGATTATCAGCAGTATGATAATCTGGTTCAGCCTCCTGTTCATCCATCTTCATTTCTGCTTATCTCACAGTGCATTTTGTTGCACTAGCCTTCATTGGCCATTTCCTGTGTTTGTGTGGGTCTGCAGTAGTGGCAAGTGTGGATTCATGTAAACTCTTTGTTTGTGATCACAGTTTGGTTTAAACAGCAAGCACTGAGCTGTTGTCCACCGTGCTCCAGTTATGGTTGATTTTCTGAAGCATGTACAGCACCCTCTCTGTGTTCTTAGCTGATTTACAAATGGAGCACTGGGTTTTCCACTCCTGCCTAACAGAACACACACATTGTCTGTGTGCACCAGTGCTGCTATGCAAAGAGACTGTAGCAGAAAATTCAAAGAGAGAGGATGGGTGTGGATGGAGGTGTCAGGGTCCAATTTGAATACCTCCACACATACAAAACCAGGCAAAAAGGTAATGAGCTACATTTAAGCCATTTTAGGTCTAACCTGTGAGCAAAGTCATGTAAATAAGATTTCACACGTAACACTGGGATGGTTATAGCTCATCTTTTTAGGATTTAAACAATGTCTGGAGAGAGACATTTATACATAACAGTTTTGAAGTCACAATTTTAGGGATGTTATCCTTTTCTTATCATTTTGCTAAGTTCATTATAAATATTTTAACTTGATGAATGGTGAAATCCTGTATCCCTTTGTTTCTGCCTGCTGTGAACTGTGGCACCATTTGATCTAACTGAACTAGATTCAGTAGGATTTTAAAAACTGATGTTATTTAGCAGTTGTCAACAGTGGAATATGAAGGAGATGCTGCCGAAGCAGTCTTTTCGCACTCACCTATGATGGACTTGGAGGAGGAGCTGGAGGAGTAACCATTCCGGACTGGCGGGGGTGGAGGAGGGGGTCCAGCTGGGGTTCGTGAGGAGGAAGATGAGATGGAGGAAGAGGAAGGAGGAGGTGGTGGTTTATTGCCTCTGGAGTCTGAGCTATGGCCACGGTAAGGGGGTGGGGGAGGAGGGGCATCCCGATTGCCATTACGAGACCCAGGGGTGGGCGCCTGGGGAGCTGCATGGACAACATACACACACAAACAAGTGATCACGAATTCATACTGAGGGTCAGATGAACGGCAGTGATCTTAATGAATCTGGTCAAGTCTGTGTGTGTCTAATGTATCAGTTGCCGGGGTCCCCCCACCATGATAACATAAAACTTGTAAGCGTACAAAGTTTGTACACACGGGCTAAAACAGAAATATGAAATGAAAGTACTGACCATGACTGTTTTACATTTAGTACAGACTTATATAGTCAAGTGTTACTCAGCAGTCAGTAAAAACGTGCATGCATGTTGTGCAGAACAGAGCGAAACATCACGTTACAAGCATCTTTCTTCCAGCTGGTTTCATAACCAATCATGAAACCAGATATGATATAGTTTCTTAAAAATGCTACTGTTTGTAACAAAGCAACTTAGAATATGCCACATGACACATTTCGAGTTCCTGTCACTGCATCAGTGGAAAAAAACCCAAACATCTGTTCTCATACTGACTTTTAAAATATAGAGACTTCAGTACCAACGAACAGTGAGATTGAAACAAGTCTGTGCAACTTAATATTAAGAGTGCGTGTGGGGGAAAACACAAGGTGAGCAGGAATGCTGGAATATTCCACAGGGCTACAGGAATGCAGAGAAACCAGGAGACCTTGTAGCAAATCGTTTCACCGTTCAATCACAAGACAGAACTCAAGCTAACAAGTGCCTTCCTGTTTCGTGCATTTGCTTTGAATTCAAATTATGACTGTTCCCAGTGTGCCATAAATCTTTTCTGAAGCGGAAACAAAATCATCATTTGACACGTCAGACGTGGAGAACTTAATCTGTAACTAGGGCACTTTGTAGGTGTGGCTGTCCTAAATCCCCCAGTTTTTTTAAGTTTTGTTTTTTAAACATCAGAAGCATCTAAGATGTGTCATCCACATGGCATCCACCCAACTTAGCATACTTACAAATACCAAAAAACAGCATATCTGCTCCGCATATTAAAATATCCTCATGTCGTCACTTGTTGACAAAATAAGGGGGGGGAAAAAGGTCATTTCCCCAAATGCAAAAGCAGCTGTAATTATAAGAAATATTATACTACTGTCAAGAATCGATGCAGGAACCTGATGAAATGCTGCAGCCAAAAGAAAGACTTATACATCACACAGAACAAGACGAAGCACATTTTTTGTATCGTTCTGCACTACTTTCAGATTCAGAGGACAGAAGCCCGTCATGTGTAGAAAACGCTGCAGCACATTATCCTGGATTGTACCTTAAAGGTTCAGAGATAATGAGCCAAGGCTTGCTTTGCCTTCATTATAAACATTTCTCCTCAAAATAAAGAATAATGAGGTCTTCTTCAACGTTCACAATCAGGAGTTTGCACTCAGCCATATCTTTATTGTATATATGAAGTAAATCTGGGCATTCAAACGATGAGCTGATTAAGGGATTAGGTTAACAATGGAGGTTAGGTTTCATGAAGGTCAAATTAGAGATGATTGAGAATGAACGAGAGAATTTCAATCACAGGATAAAAATAAATAAAAAATTGTGGTGAGTGGCAATATTGCACTTTTGACAGATTTCTGGGACGTACCTGTTCTGCGTCCAGGTGGATCTCTGACAGGTGGAGGTGGTCTGTTAGACTGCTGAGAAGAGGATGACGATGATAATGATGGAGGTGGTGGTGGGGCATGGCTGCGTCCTTGGTTGCTGCCTCCTGATGTGTGTTTTTTATGAAGGGAGTTATTCCTCTGGGGAAGCTCTGGAGCTCCACCTCCATCGCCGTGGGATGGCCCATTAGAGACACCACCAGATGTGTGTGGTCTGTATGGCGGGGGAGGAGGAGGAGCAGAAGAGCCTCCAGTAGGTGGTCTGCTGGAGGACAGAGGTTTTACGTTGCTGGGCGGGGCTGGGCCTCTTCCAGGTGTTGGTGGAAGGGGTTTCTCTCTGCTGTAAGAGGATGAGGAAGGTGCAAGAGATGCTTTCTGGCTTGGGGTAGGTGGGGCATTTCCACGGCCACCTCTGTTAAAGGGTGGTGGAGGCGGTGGTGCAGAGGTGCTGTGCTTCATCCCACTGCTACCGCTGGAGGAGTGGGATATGTCAGGCAGCGAGGGGCGGTGTGAGCGTGAATGTTCTGGTGGAGAGGGCTTGTTGGGGGGTGACGGTGAGGTGGACCGGCCTGTGGGAGGACGAGGAGCTGCTGACCGGGACCCCGGGGGGCGTAGCGCAGATCTGCCCAATGAACCACCAGCAGGACCGTCTGTGTGGAAGACAGAGAGGCAGTGTTTAAGTGCACTGGGAAAAAAATACAACAAAAACCAACTCTGGTTTCTTGGAAGCAAGTATTATTGTTTTGGAAGCAAAATAATAAGGAATTGGGAATGACTTAACACTCCCAGTGAGTCTCATACTCTCGCTCTGAACTCGCGCTGTCACCATATTTTTCTCTATCAGGTAATATATAAACACGCACGCTCCATGCAGTGTGCCAGCTAGAAAGCTTTCCTGGTTGGGGATTAATGATGCATTCGCAGCATGTGGGAAAAAAATAACTCCGAGTGAATTACACGCAGACAGCTTAATATTTCCATGGTAACTTATACTTGATGGTTACAATAAAGCCATTTTAACCAACATGCGTGGGAAAATTTCACGATACATTGAATATATTTGATATATCGCCGAGCCCTTTAGTTAAATACTACAATCAGATGATTTTTGCACGAATCAGTCACATGTCAGACCTGTTGCTGACTGATTCGTCGATAATACTGCTTTATAAACCAACCTCTCGCTAAACTGTACAGTACAGTCTTGTGGTGTTGCTGCTGTACATTATTGCTTAATTAGTGAGGGGGGTGGGTAACCAGGTTTGACCAGCTTATGGTTACATTAACACTAGCTGGAAACGTTTCTCCACGGAGCTACACCTTTGACTGCTAAGATCTTCCATTATAAAAATCTCAAACAAGCAGCAGAAGAAGTTAAAGGTTGAAGCTATTTGCTGCATATGAAGTGTAACAGTTCAATAATTTAACATGCAACTAAAATAGTAAGTTTTAGACTTTCATTCATTATTAATGGTCCAAGCATTGTGGATTTGTAGCAGTGCAAATTATTTATTTCTATAACCACAAAATGATGGGCAGAAAAATAAGAAGAGAAAAGCCAAAGGAGCTTTATGCTCTCTCTTTATGTGCCGTTTCTTATTCTGGAATAATCTGCTGACAGATGTAATGTGCATGACAGAGGTTTGACTTCAGGTGTCCTCTCCTCTCCTTGTTATTTACTCACACTAATGATAACGGCTCTTTGACAAAATGATCCAAATACAGTAAGCTGGGGCAAACACGTATGTGCTAAATAGCATAAATGTTTTACCTCCAATTGGCCGTAACTTTGGCACACCTCCTTGGAAAAGGCCGCCCATTCCCTTTGGGGCTCCACCTCCAAAACCGCCACCTCCACCACCTCCACCACCACCTCCAGATTCTGGGGGGACAAACAGAAATACATTTTAATATTCAAATATTTAGAGAACCTGGGACTTTATCATGGAAAACTGATGGGAATAAGCTGTTACACTGCAGAGTAAGAAAAAAAAACTTCTGTAATTTAACATTTTAAAGGTCAAGTTCAGTTTCCTTTTTCCACTTAAACATATTTT
Source organism: Pundamilia nyererei (assembly GCF_000239375.1). Lineage (NCBI taxonomy): Eukaryota > Metazoa > Chordata > Actinopteri > Cichliformes > Cichlidae > Pundamilia > Pundamilia nyererei. Next base: position 341,263 of record NW_005187723.1, read on the forward strand.
ACATAAATTTCTAAAATATATACCACCAACAATGGAAAAAATTAAAGGGAACTCTTAAACCACACATCATTACTGACATACAGCAAGACGACTTATTGAAAACAAACATGCGCTGTCATTCACCTTTCCCCCCCAACATCTATTTGTTTATACCCTACTTTGCATTTCCACAATGTGTCTTTTGTCCTGTGCCCCCACCCCCACTTCCACCACCCCACCACATCGTAGCAGATGGCAGAGTTTTCTTCCTGTCACGGAGTTTTTCTGCCCACTGTCAGCAAGTGTTTGGTACAATATTAAGCACCCCAGGTGACTATTGTTGTGATTTGGCAGTATATAAATACAACATAATTTTAGGACATCCATCCTGGTGTCAGGGTCACTACTCTAACCTTAACCCAGGCTGGGAGTCTGTTGCAGGGCTAACACAGAGACACAAAGAACGATTCTTTTACAGGACATTTTGAATCAACTCACAGGCAGTACATCAGCTGGGATTTGAGTTTGTGTATAAAACAAACTTACTCTCTATAACAGGAGCACTCCGGTCATTGACCTGGCCGACCTTCTTTAGCTTGGCGCCTTTGTGGATGTCTGACAGCAGCGCTCCTCTGCCTTTTGCCTCAGATGAGCTCAGTTTGGGAGGAGCTGTGTTTGCCTGTGGAGACAGTTAAAAACTTTGCAAACAAACTTCCGGCTCCTTTAGTTAGAACAGAAAGTTTGAGCTCGCAATGCAGACTTAAAACAAAGATATAGTTTAGTAGCAGCTTTTGGTAATTTAGCTTCTATATCTGACTTTGCCCATGGCTTAACAATTCAAAAACGTTTCAGGGACAAGCACGTCTTGTGCACATTTGCACCATGTTTTAATATAAACAAATCTCTCACAGCACATATAAACATCTCAGGTCAAATTAGAGATCTGCTACAAGGAAGTGTATAACTTGTCAGTTTTCAGTGCAGTGTGTTGTCTGATCAGGTCACTGACCTCATGGAAGGTTGGAGGGGGTGGGGGTCCTGGAGGAGGAGGAGGGGGAGGAATAGGCATCCTGACTCTGCGTTGGCACCGTTCTGTGTGGGGTAAAGGCCGGTGACTTCACCGTCTCTGCTGGAACAATACGCTGGCTCCTGAAAATGACAGAATATCTCAACTGATGAAACTGAAAGCCAATTCGCTTGTTAAGTGATGACGTATGAGCCCTGCTTCTACTCTGCATTTATTAAAACACAAGTTTTGTATCTTGTTCCATTTAATCTGAACACGCCCTAATAAAAGTCAGTGATCACTGTCAGGCTCTCTCGGTTTTTATTACCACTACTCATCAGCACCACGTTTTAAAGCTCAGTTTTTAAAACCTCGCGGTGTAACTCCAGCCCAGCCCATGCAGACCAACTTCGTATGGTGGATGGATTATCTCAGTTGCTCTCCTGACTGAAATTTGGTCCATTTACAGCATCCTTTGACCCTAACTGTCAGGAACCTTTACATTAACTTTTAATGAGTGGGAAAAAATTTGCGTTCATCCTCCAGCTTCACTGTGTTCACATTATACTAGCCACAGCTGTGTAGTTTTGTCTGATGAAGCAAAGGTTTAACTGGCAGTAAGGGTAAAACTGCACATACCGTCGCACCAGTGTAGTAGTAAGTTAAAAAAAAAAAGGTCCTGTCTAGAATATGATGCAACCCTAGTTTCAAGAAATTAAGAGCGCACGCACGCACGCACGCACGCACGCACACCACAGGAGCTTTCCCATGGACCAAGAACCTTTTAACCTTCTGTACCATTTAACAGCAACAGCTGGATATGCCGTATTTCCCCTTAACAGCCATGGATTACTGGAAACCTTCTACTGCTGTCCGTGTATATAAGATATTGTTGTATATACATTATATTTTTATGCATTTCATTAATATTAACACTTAAAAATAAATTAGGAATTAAAAATATGTCAAATGTTTTATAAAATGTTAAAACTTCATTGTGTATGAAGTGTCCTTGTCTGCTTGTCTTTTCAAATAAAGTCCAATATGGGCCAGCGAAGCTCACTTATGAGACGAGTTGTTGAGGATACCCCGAACTTGCCTCTGAGTAAACACTGCTGGTTTTGTTCAGTGCTAGTGAATTTTGGTTTTTGAAGTAAGTGACTGTCAGCTGTCTGGAGACAAGAGGCTTGCATGTCTAATGGCAGAGGAGGCAGATGAAGATGAGGAGGAGACAAATGATGAAAATGTAAATTTGTTGGTAAATGCAGGTGTTTTGAATGTTCATCAAATGTCTCTTTTTGTGGAATTTAAAGGAAACTCAAGTATTGAAATAGAAGCCTACTAAGGTATAGAGGGTTAAGGAACTTATGCAGGATTTGTCGTCTTTCATCAGCATCTCTTTATAAAGCTCTTTGGCAACGAAGAGAGAAGGTATATGGGGATTCAAACAATGCAGAGGCTATACAGATAAATTTGCATGGAGCCCTTAGATCAGGGGTCGGCAACCTGCGGCTCCGCGTGGTTTGGGAAGTATTTAGCTGAAGTGTATTTTATTTATGTTAGTTCTTTTTTTAACTTGTAGTTCTAAATTTGAAGATTATTGTGATATTGAAATATAAAAATAAAATTATATTCTATTATTTTTTCAGCGCTCAAAATAAGC
>NW_005187723.1:344715-407478 GCF_000239375.1 Pundamilia nyererei
AGATGTCAAAAAGTATTTGCGGCTCCCAGTGTTTTCTTTTGCGTGGTGAGATGTCACTACTGAGACAAAACGTCCATATCAGCGCTGTTAGGGGAGGAGAAGCAGCCAAAACCAGAAGCAAAGAAATTACAACTTTCCCCCAAAAGTTTCTTCCACAAACTGTTGCAACATTTCCCTCTGTATAATCTGTTCATCACTGAGCTTCTTTACTGATATATCATTAAAAGGCTCTAAAACCAATGCAGTCATATACAAATATCTTCAACCCACCTGTAGCAGATGCGGCACATGTTGTAGGCTACAAAAATCTAGAGGTGCGTAACCAGCAGAAATGGCGGCTAGCAACAGCAGGTGTAATGTTAATGTTATGCCGTTCATGAGGCACTGCACAGCGGGTGTCATGGATCCCACAGACTTTAACTCGAACCAACTTTTAAATCAAAGAATGTGCTTAATAAAATAAAATAAAATAAAAAAGCCACAAGGAACACTCACCATGATTGCAGTGGATAATTTCACCCGTTTTGAACACCACTGCATTTTAGTTCGTTGTATGTTAGACATACTATGTTCTTAGCACAGCAGGAGCTATGCTAGTGGACCAAGAACAGCACAAACACAAACAAGAGCAGCCCACATTACTGGCTGTTACATTTTGACACTGCTCCCGAGGACACTAAACAACTACATTATGTAGATGTCTGTATGAAAAGCTCTGCTAAACAACGACGGCCTGCCAACCCACAACCCTTCCAGGCATTTTGGTTCCTCTATCTGAACAATGAACCAGACTTTAAAACAAGTTTAGTTTGTAAACCCCAAAGTTTCACTAAAATCCTCTCAATAGCTGCAGCAACTCTTAACGGGTTTGGCTCAGTGGTGCTGAATGTGTTTCTTTCAGTTCAAAACTGAAAGCTAATCCAATATCAAAAAGGAGAAAAGAGCAAGCACCAGATCCTCAGAACAATCTTTAATCCAAAGAATAATTAAACATTTAATCAATCCTGTGTTTTGGTTTTCCCTTCTACTGATCAACTACTTGTTTCACATCCAAAATAAGAACAATGCATTTAACCAGCATCCAGGCAGAGCTAACAACAGGAGAATGTTCATTTTAATGTGAAGAGCTGAGTGTTTTCATATGGTTTCCTTTCAATGTTCTACACTTTGTGCCTGTGTCACTGTTAAATGTAACTGCGACCTGGATTACTCCCATGGGAATTGGGACAGTTTGCACAGTACAGTTGACAAGACTGTTATGAAGCATGATGCTTGAGATAAAGGATGAAATGACAAGAGTTGTTCTGTCTTTCAAATTTCACTTGTAATCTTTTGTAAATCCTTAACTGTGCAACAATGGAGGGTGCCCTCAGGTAAATCCAACATGAAGTGTCACAACATGATGATTACTCATTTTAAAGCGTCATCAGTTTTATAAGGCTTAAGGTGATGAAACTGACTCCACCTATTTGTAGAACAGAACTGAACCAGTTGTAAGATTTTTCTGATTATATAAAAAACACACACACCTACACCTAATTGTAACGAAACAGAACTTCTCATGTTGGTAAAACACAACTTTCTATTAGTGTAGACTGGACATAGCTGTCAGGCATGACACAGTTTCTAAAAGTCTGCATTTCCAATTCTATAGTTAGGATGAAGGAAGCCAAGACACAGCAAACGGCATCACTGAACAAAGCATCTTCCGTCTTGTTGTCATGACTGTAGTTGACGTTATGCCAACAAGCAGCTGGTGATCGTGTTGTGTTACTGCGAATAGATAAAAGCCCCTGAAGCTAGTCGCTCTTAGGGATGATGCTCAGTAGGCAGTTTCCTAAGAGGGTCCCTCGAACTAGGTAGGTAGACTCGCTTTAGACGTGTCTCTACAGAAAGAATCCAACGCCTCAACTTTACTCTGAATATTACCCTAAAAAAAAAAAAATCATCTCAGGGCTTACTCCACCCACAGAACAAAAAGGTTTTCAGTTGTGGGTCTAAAGTAGGGGTGTCAAACTCCAGACCTCGAGGGCCGGTGTCCTAAAACTCAAATGTGTCCCTGCTGCAACACACCTGTATAAAATTAGTAGGTCATTAGCAAGACTCTATAGAACTTGACTGCATGCTGAGGTGGCAACCCCCAACCCAAGTAATTTTAAATAAATCTAAGTAAAGGTAAGTGTTTGGCAATATGTACTTCTAAAATAACTTTTATTGCACCATGTTTATTCAGTCATGAGCTCTGTAACATGAACCAAATGGCTGCGTTGCAACCTCAGCATGACTTGGGTACTTTTGTGAAATCTAATGATCTCCCCTGAACTTAATTTGGAACTATGTCCCTTTGGTGGAAAAGGGTAAGAGAATCAAGTTAATCAAAACGTCCTGTTCCCTGCACACATTTCCTGCAGAGGGAACTAGAGATGTCAACGGCTGACTGGAATAGGCCTGTTTGGGTTTTTTAGCTGATCAGCCATGACAGATGACTGATCAATTTCACATATTTCTTTCTTGGACTGGAGCCTCACTTGTCCGTCTCCAGAAACATGGCTTCAGGTAGCTATAATGCAGACAATGACTAAGTTATTGATTTGGCCATAGACAATACCCCTGTGAAACAAAATCTAACAAGTAATAAGTGCATCTATGTGCCAGTTTAACCACTGCCACTTCCCGTTAGTGCACAGACTCAATTGGTTTCAAAGTCTTCCCTCTATTTTCTATTGCAGTAATTTCAGTTGAAATAAAAGCTGTTCAATGTTTAGTGGCTCCAACTTCAACATCTGTTCAGTCTCATCTCCCAATACAGTGGCACTGAAATCCAACTAGGAACTAGGATTAGGTTTGTGTAAATACAGGGTGACGCAAGTCTGTAACACAATGGAATACACTGGAGTTTTTATCTATACAATAAGCTCTGGCCACTAACTTAAATCACATTGGTCACTTGACATTTGTTTGAATTAGACTGACTCCTGACACAAGTCTTGTAATCTGGGGCCGTTTTAGAGTAAAAAGGTTGATTACTTAATAATTTAGCCGTTTCGAGGTTATTCAAGGCATTATTGATCAATAATGACCTGAAGAAATACAGGACAGTGCGTTTTCATCCACTATGAAATTAGAATAGCACTTTGCCCATCTTTGCGAGAAGGTGCACTAAATATAAAACTTGTTATACAGTCAGTTTAGTGAGATAAGTACAGCTCTGTTTGACCCCTGTTCATTTATATAGATTTTTTTTTAAATCCTGTAATCACACATGAATTTATATGATGGACATCATTTTCCAGTATTGGAAAGACTACCAAAATATTTGTACTGAATTTACATTATAGCTAATTATATTATATTAAGCTGTGTCCATCCTGCATATAATACACCTGTACTGAAACTGCTCTAAATGTCAAAGCTTTTCACACAAAGAGTGTCTGAGGTCATTGGATCTCCCCAAACCAGTTAGCTGTCTGGGCTCATTGTTGCCTCATGCAGGCAGTTGGCTCCTCGCCCCGCCCTCACCTCTTTTATGCTCCAGTCCTCGGGCAGCATGGTTTAGAGCTGAGACAGGTTTTCACCGAGGGAAACCAAAGGAATCTTACCTAGCAAGCTCGCTAGTCAGGCAGTGACGTGGGTTAAAGCGAACCGCACAGCAGCAGATTTACGAAAACTGAGAGTAGGGGGTCAGCAAATATTTCAAGACCTGTCTGGTGTGTAGAGTAACTGTAGTCTCAAATAGACCTATTTCAGTGACAGTGGTTTAATTAAACCAGCAAGAAAGGTGTGCAAATGGCTATTACACAACTCAAGGATCCATCGTCACATCATATTTACTTTATTATGAGATATCACAAAATCTCTGATTTAATCTTTATATCTTAAATCTCTGATTTAAGAAACTGGAACTAGTAACTGTTGTTTATGCTTTTAACAATTCTTTGCAGTTCTTTAAGTGACAACCCACTGTATAGAGCCAAGAAGACCTCAGATTGTTGGTATAAGACTTCAGAAATACTAAAAAGGCTGTGGTTTAAATAAGATATGATAATCAAATATTACCCAGGCAGTAAAAATGCTCATATGGTTGGCAGTCATGCCCTGGCAAAAGCAACAGGTCCTGACCTTTGACCCCATAATCTAACTAATCCTGTCCATTCAAGATCCAAGTAAAAATGAGCTCGTAAGTAGGTCATGAGGCTGAGATTTGCTCACCATTAAACTGTTCACCCAAACAGTTGGTAAACAGCCATTTGATGGCAAGAAGTTTCCCCACATCAACAGTCTGGCGATGTACAGAGAAACAGAGCCAGAGAGGGAGGGCTGTATGAGGAAGTAGGATGCTTTTGTGGTTAAGGAAGTACGCTGAGCTTACAGGCCTGCAACACTGTGTGTGTTTCTAGGCTTTAGGGGGGTGGAGATGGCCCCATATAACTAAAACAGAACCTCAATTGTGTGCTCAAGACATTCTTTAGAATAAAAAACAACATTTTCTACTGTCAGCTTTTTTCAACATGTAGAGACCAGATAACTACCATGAAACCAGGGATGGAAGACACATTTGTACACTATGTAGAAATTTAAATTTTTATTGCGTTGAGCTTAATGAATACACGAGGCAGAAACTAATAATCGATTAGTCGAAAACTGGCATCTATTTTGGTTTGCAAATAACCATTTATATTTCCGTGTACCGGATAGCTCCATTACTTAGTGTTTGAGAGATGTTTACCCTACTTGGGTATGAAATGACAAAAGTCGTCTATTTAAATACCGATATAGTGATGATTTTTTATAGTGTGACATTTGATGCCTTCGCATATGTACATAATTCCTCATACCTCTGCACACCACTGCATAAACATAGTTTTTGTTGGACAGACCTCCAGCTAAGAGAAACATGAAAACAGTGACATAAACGTTCGTCACACACATGATCCAAAGGCCTAGGCAGGTTGTGTAGCCGCTCCCAGGTAAAGGGAGAGTGAGCATACATACCTGGCAGAGGCTAACTTAAACTTGGTTAGCATTACGAATTTACTCACCCTGGCTCGAACAAGCGGATGTTTGCTAGTCTCGTCCTCCTAAACAACATGAATGGGAAGTGTCGATGTAGAAATCCTTCGTAGGGGAGAGTCTGACCCCCCTTCCAAAAAAAATGATGGGAGGGTGCTGGTGAGCTGTGCTGGCGTAAGTTACCAGCGACACTAGCAGGTTAGCTAGCTAGCTGTCGATGGTTTCAACAGATCGGCTAGCGGCGGGTTCACTGGAGCTAGCCGCAGTTAGCTGCTTTGCACCGAGCTGTTTACTTTCCAGCTGTCAATGTCAGCGCAGTCCGGCTGCCTGCAAACTCTGTCCGCAAGAGGTCTTTGAGATAAATAGTGCATTAAACAAAGTGCTGGGCGCGTCTGAGAACCACTTTTTATCAGTTTTGGGTAGCTATAGAAAACTTTACCTGCCCTCCTGACCTGCCAGCAGAGCCATACTCCCTGCTGACACCGTTTTATCGCTCTCTTCTCGGAAACCCGGAAACAAGCAGAGCGACACAAAATGGAGCACAACAGCGGTGCATTAAAGCGCTGCCGTAAATTCCAGCTTTAACAAGGTCATATGGGTACTAACAAAACTCAGTCCTGAAACGTCTTTGATTTAATGGGACGTGTAATGTTTAGACTACGTCAATGTCACGATTTACATTTTCAGTTCAGTTGATCTAATTTTCATATTTCGTAAGATGTAGAGCATTGGATATATTTCGTGTTTGATGAAAATTTTCTTTCACTGTATGAAATAATTGTTATGGTTCCTTTGGTGCTAGAAGTTGAGGTAAACGGTTACTTTTTCATATATTTAGAGTTTCCCTCTAGTCTAAGCAGTTAAAAATTATAAACGGTGATGTGGAGTCTTTTTGAATAATTTTCTTATTATGAAATATGTGGGAAAGGTGAAAACAGAGAAACAAATAAACGTGTAATCTTTCTAAAACATGATGCATAAAAGGGCAAGACAATGAATTAACTGTCTTGAGGGGTTTGGTAAAATACGAGGTACGCGGAAACCAAATCTTTCTATAATAGAATTAATTAGCGTCCATCTGAAAATTGTTTAAAGTGATTATCAAATTAAATTAATAATATGAAAAATATAGCGTTAAGCTATGTTTGTCTCTGGGCCAGGAAAGTTTCCTTTTTCCAGTTTTTAAAGGATGCTTTTGAAGGCAGAAGTGTCAGGTGACTATAACGTGACGCTTGCGCAGTTGGAACCAGACGACTTCCTGTCAAGATGTCGGCGAGCATGGCGTACGCCGGATTGTGGAGGACATGCAGAACGTTACTACCCAGACACCATGTCCTGTCCCCCGCTGCCATCCGAACACAGAGCTCTGCTAGTGGAGACTTGATGCCCTGGACCTCGCTCTCCAGGCCTCCGTGGCCGGAGCAGCCGAGCCCGTACTCGGCGGAAGAAGAGCAGAGCCGACACGCTGCTGTGGTGAGCACCGTAAACCAGCGGATCAACCTTCGGGACTTCGGCCGGCTCTTCGCGGTGGTGCACTTCGCCGGACGCCAGTGGAAGGTCACCGGTGAAGACTTGATCCTGATCGAGAACCACATCGAGGCGGAGTGCGGGGAGCGTATCCGCATGGAGAAGGTGCTTTTGGTTGGAGCTGAGGACTTCACCCTGATTGGTAGGCCTCTTCTGGGGAAGGAGCTGGTCAGAGTCGAGGCCACCGTAATCGAAAAGACCGAGTCCTGGCCCAAAGTCCACATGCGTTTCTGGAAGAGACACCGGTTCCAGCGCAAAAGGATCATTATCCAGCCGCAGACGGTGCTAAGGATCAACGGCATCGAGCTGGCCCCCAGACTCACATGAAGATGATGACACAGGACTGGGACTCTGACCCGCGGTTTATTTTTTCTTATTGGTTTCAAACATGTAAACAAACTTGTGGCGGTCAGCTTATATGCTCATGACTCTGGTTTGAAACGAGGAGCTGAACATTTGAGTAATACGCTGAGCAGCTGTTCACTGGGTTGTACTCCTGTAAATATATAGTGCAGACCTGTGAGGAGATGTATTAAAGCTTGGTTTCCAACATGTACTGAGGGTTTGGATTAAATCTGAGTTTACAACACAAAACTTTACAAAGGGTTGAAGTTAGTGTAGCTGCAATGGGGGAAAATCCCCTCTTTTTCCTCAAGGACCCACAGAATAACCAGAGTAAGTCCACCGTTAGCCTAGATCGTGATTTATAGAGAGAAGATAAAGTGGGTCTGCCCACACTGACCAGAATGTCTGTGAACCTATGTCATCCTTTTGAGACTCAGCTGATACAAACATTTAATTTAATAAAACCAATCCCCTAAATGCAGGGTTCCCAACCTGAGGTGATATGTGTACCTATGTTAAAGTAGCTTATGCTATAAAACAATTACTGGTATTTCTGATGTAAAAGTTAGAATAAATAAAACATGTTTAAATGACTTAAGAAACACAGTCATGTGACAAGTTTTTAAAACAATTTCTAATTTTATTGTGAAACCTGACTAGATCGCCTCTGGGAACAAGAAAGCTCCACAGATGTTCAGAGGATCGATCTGAAGGCACTGTTGAACATTTCTGCTCAGAGGGTAACAAAGTTCTACTCAGAACTGAACTCCAGCGCTGGAGGTGATGTTTAAATGAGGAGTTTGTCCAACAGGCAAAAACAACAAAAGTGAGCGATCAAACTAAATACAATGCTGCTACTCATGTTAACAGATTGGTAGAAATCTCATCACAAACACATGTTCCCTGTGTGAGTCCAAATCAATGAAACATCCTTAAACAGCAAAAAAAAAAAAAACTTTGAATGATCTGCTTTAAGGAAAATCTGTTCTGTTCTCAAATTGACTGTATAGCTCAGTATATTTGACCACAGAACTCACATGGTGCTGAGCTGTGTTAAGACAGACAGGTGGTGTTCATTCATTCACAGGCTGAGGGGGCTAGTCGATCATTTCAATCTTGATACAGAAAGGAAACAACAAATGTTGACTTACTGTGTCACTCCTGCAGCTCTACACCAGCTTTGACTACACTTTGAATGTACACAAATTGTAGTCGTCTTGTAGAGAGAAATGTTAAGCTGAAGCTACTATGAGGCTAACCGATGACTTTGGATGTGTTTAACGTGATCCCTCCACCTTTGAGCAATAAGGAAACAACAACCCTGTGCACAGTGTGACCTCAGTAGACTTCAAATTAAGGGGTTTGGTTTAACACTAATCAAATAAGTATTATTAGCTTGGAAGTCAAGTGTGGTGGATTTTAGGAGAAGCTGCTTAGCTGAAAGATCACTCGTCAGCGAGGTGAAGCCCAGCCAGTTTTTGACCTACGGTTTGAATCTGCACAAAAACTAGACATATAGATCATGGTATAAGAATTAGTGACAGCTGGTCAAGTCGGACAATGTAACCACACCAGAGCAGCACATACGCATTTAACTTAACAGTGGCATCAAGTGAAAATTAGGCCTCAAAACTTTGTGATACTGTTGATTATGGTGTTGGGCACAGTTTGGCAGTTTTGGACAAAGAGCCTCTGCGCACCGAGGAAAAAAAACAAAAACACACAGAGGTTCTCTCATTTTCCAAAGTCTGCTGCATGTGCGAATGTGGGGGGAAAAAACTAATTTAATCAAACAGAAAACTTTGCTTTGGGTAAAATTAAGTTTAAAAGAAGAGATCATACAGCTTCAAAGTAGCAGCTAAAGTAAAGATCCTGCAAACTGCTATTAACCATCGAGTTAATTTAGTTCACAAACTCCCCCTAAGAATCCTGCACACACACCATCATTTTTCCTACACGGTGGGAATAACACTGTGTCGGGAACCCTGCTTCTGATTGCTGTGATAAACAATGCTTTGTAACTTCCTAAAAACAGAAATTCTAAGAACATTCTACAAGATCAGACCGACCAGACGTGTGGAGGCATGAAATAAAGGAAGCATTTCAATGTGTCTCCCAAGTGTGACAGTATAAGAGTTAACACTTTCTCTTTGAAGCATAGCATGGGAGTATCCCAAAGTGCTGAAGCCTCAAAGCAGCTCAAATTTAGAACCTATTTGTGTCTTCACTGCAGTTTCTCTCTTTGATATTTTTAATAATTTTATGACTTTGGGCAATGGAAAAGGAAGAATGGTTCTAGCGACTGATTTATGTGCCTAAAGAAACTTCTTATTCCATATATACCTTTCAAGACTCCAGAACAAGTCCCCTTGTGTTCTTTTAGTGTAGCTAAAACCAAATACACTTTGTGAAACATTTTCTGACTGGTCAGGCTTCGCTGGTGAATTCCGTGCTGTAAATCTGACTTTGCTGTTTACCAAGTCTGTAGGTTTGATTGTTTAGATGTCAGAACCCTCCCTGGGGTTTGGTGCAACATTTTTTTCACCCTCACAAAATGAAAGGAATCTAATGTACCATGGCAGAATATCCTCCTGCTGTCACAGCAATGAACAGTGATTTTCAAAACAAAATCTCAAGTATAATCTTCAGAAGTCCGATCAGAATAGTCCAAAAGATGGACTCTTCCTCCTGGAAGTCGTCCTCTGTAGCACGAGCAGATTTCTTTTCCTTATGTACACCTTCTGAGTTGTAAGAGCCCTTATCAAATGGGTCTTGGGACACAGTCTGATCGTAGAACACTCGCATTTCAAACTCACTCTCCTGGTGAGACGGGTGGCCATAAATGCCGATGCCCACAGGCCTTGTGAAGTCCCCGGGGACCACCACCACATCTTGTCCGCAGGTGGCTGATTGCAGCTTGTAGGTGTCGAAGCTCGGGTGCAGGGTTTTATCTGACACGTACAGGTCTGCGTCTCCCTTGAGGCTTTGCATGTGGAGGATGATTCTGCCGTCGTGGTTGAGGCGTAGGTAGCTGTAGTTTCCGGCCCCAATGTGGCCCTGAACCACATGGAGCAGCACCCATTCTTCAGGGAAGCTGTCATCCTCTGAGGGGCTCAGGAAGCTTCTGGCCTGGGACAGCAGGAGGGCCACGACCAGCGCGCTGCAACTCAGCTTCATGGTGAAGGCATCTGTCAGTCAGTCATCAGACAGCCTGAAAAAAAATAAATGAACAACACACAGATCAGGAGGCTACATTCAAACAGAGGCAAAGGCTAAACTGCTGCTCAGAACTACAGAAGTCAGTACAACCAACTCCAACTGCTGTCACAGCCAGCTGTTTGTAAATCAGCAGCAGAGGGGAGCTGAACAGAGAGGAGCTATACAAACAGTCTTCAATAGGCAGGCAGCAGAAACTGACTGAATAAAGGCAGTTTTAATGGAGGCTCAGTGGGAAGAGATCAGTGCTTTATGCATGGGTTAACTGATTTAGCCATTAGCAAAATGGGGAGGGGGAAGTGAGACCACAAAGCATCATAAAAGAGAGCCCCCATTAGTTAGTTTTGAAAGGATAGGGAAGCAAAAAGTGGAGGCATAAGCTGGAGATGTGTGCCATTTAAACAGCTGCCTGAGTCACGAAATTCAAAAAAGAGAAAAACATACATTAAAATATGTAGAATCAGTGTCTGCAAGTCAGTGTCAAGTAAGGCTTCTCACACACACATACATATAAAGCCCAAAACAGAAAAGTTGTATCCATCACACAATTTAGTCAAGTAAAACACATTATGATTGCAGCTCTGTAATAAGGTTACCACACAGAAAACTGCCAACAACCTGCTTCAAAAGCCTGAATACGACAACTGCTGGCACAATGGGATGTTTAGTTACAGTCATTTCTCCGCCATGATGAAAGCTGCCTTTACAGCTAAATCAGCCAAAGGTGGTACAGTGGTGAAGTTGTAGGGGACTGCCCAGGATTCAGGTTTTTTGTTCTTTCCTTGGCTTGCAAGCCAGAGTGTTCTCTGGCAACAAAATAAAACATGGTTACTGGGTCAAACCCCCATCTGGATTCAGGAATTCACTAACTCAATACCCCTTGAACCCAGTTATCTCAAACTCTGTAAGTGGAAAGGTCAAGCACACTCCTGAAGGGAACTCACGCACTCCGTGCTTGTCAATTTAATAATGTGTATTACAATGGGAAGCCCACAGTACTTAAAGTCCAAATAAGCACCAAAATAATAAAGAAGCACCCCAAAACTGCTTACATTGCAAACACACCAATATTTCAGTTTCAGGGAGAGATATTGGAAAGTTGTTTTCCCGCAATCCCATAATGTTTGAAGCCTGGGCAACAAGGAAAGTGTCTCTTTGCATATAAAATAGCCGAGGACTGTCAGTGAAGCCAAGGATAGGCGCTAGGCTAACCATCACACTGAGAGCACGGGGCCTGTGCTTCAACACCACCAGCTGCCATCTTGCCTTTTTGCCACACCATTTTTGAAATGAGACAGGAAGCAGGATTTGGGAACCACCTTGGCTGACAAGAAAGCATGGACTGAGCAATTATTAAACAGAGAAAACATTAATGAAATGCAGGCTGCAATGCAGTGGTTAGAACAGTCTCCTCACAGGAACAATGTCCCGAGTTAAAATCCTGCCTTGGTTGTTCTGTGTGGCTTTTGCATGTTCTTCCTGCGTCTGTATGGGTTCTCTCTGGGATGCTCCATCTTCCTCCCAAAGTCCAAAGACAGGCTTGTCAGGCTAACAGATTGTCTTAAGTGCTGGCCCTTCGACAGACTGGCAACCTGTCCACGGTATACCTTTTGCTTTGCTCCATAACAATTGGGATAGCCCCCCGCCCCTGCAACCCCAAACTGGATAAACAAAATAAAGAGGAAGGTTGATTTAGCCCCCCAAAAATGTCCCACTTGAATAAGTAAAGATATGTCAAAAGCATTGTATTTTTACATAATATAAGGCTAGGACCTAAATTTTTGATAGTTAATAAGTCAACAGCCATATTCTGATAACCCTTGTACACCGTTATTCACATCTCTTTTAGTTGTTAGAGTTATAAGAATAAGTTAGGTGTGACTAAAATCTTAGGTTTTTAATAGCACTTATGGGGAAAAAATAGCGGTCTTCCAGATGTTTTAAAAATACCATCTTGTGGTGCAGGGTGTCAAAGTTAATCATTACATGGTTTGTTTGACAGGAAACGTCTGATTTTGTTAGCAGGATGTTACTCAGTAGTCACTTTCCATTTAATACAACATGTAGATTGATTAACATGTTTCTGGCCCTGAACGTTTTGCAGGTTCTTACTGACATCCCATCACCCTAACCTGTTTTTAGGCAAAGCAAATAATCAATTAGTCCTACACTACAAAGCCCGTCGAAGCGTATCTAACAATACACAGTGTGCTTCATCTCATTTTATTATGTACAGTTAATAAGTTACCTACTGTAACAGAGCCATCACAGCAAATATTCACTTTGTTATTCCACCACTGTCCTATTAAAGGAGATTCATCGAATACACGGACAAGATAAATCCACAGCTGTTAGCGAGATTAATTAAGGAATGTTTGCCATTTTTAGGGGATTTGCTGACTTCAGGAAAAATGTAAGACAAACAATTATCCATTAAAGTACAACCTAACACCCGATGTGAGGTAGTGTACACGTAAAATACAATTGCTACGCATAAAACAAGAATAAAGACTATAGAATGAGAAGTCAAAACTACAAAAACACGACAGCAAAGCATGCCGGTCAACCCACCTCAGTTCTTCCATTCATTAAAAGACATGACAAACTGGTTTCCAGAACAGAAAGGACGCCTGTAGTTTTGGTGCCAAAAACTGAATATACTCGGGAGAAACATGCGGAGAAAGTAACGCGGTAACCGTCTGCCGCCTCCTCACAGCTCAGTGAAACATGACTAAAGAAGCCGGAGAGTTTTCGATTGAGAGCCTCTCGGCACGGTTAAAAATAACCACCTGCTCCCCATTTCACCTCTGACACCAATCAACCAACTTTAACCATTAACTACATTTTTATTAACAAATAAACACCAAGACTGGGAGGGGGCAGCCTTAAAAGCTTTCAGGGATTTTGACATTAATACGTCTGATAAATTAAACAAAGAGCTTTTTGTAACGGCTGAACCTGCCGCATGCTACGTCGCTAACAGCTAAGAATAGCAGTTTCAACCTGTACAACCCCAGCAGTAAAATGTTTTAATGAAAACAGACGTACTGTTAAAGACTATGCCAGTTACCTCCAACTGTATCATTCAGAAACAGTCCACAAAAACACATTGCTACTTGACTTACTGAACAGGTTAGCAAGTTCTTAAAGCAGCTAGCTATCACGCAGCTACCGTTGCACGTAGCCTGTTTAGCTTTAGCCAAACACATTCAGGAGTTTACATAAGCTGGAGGCCGGGGGTTAGCTCAATGCCTAAAGATCAAGTTACGAATAGATTAATATAAAGATATTCATGGATCAGTTAACAGTGCACTTAGTTTACTTACACAGCTGTCATTTCCTGAGCAGCATCTTCAACTGAGCAGCAAAGTTCACTTCATCATTTCCTTTTCCTTCAGCTACACAAACAGCAAAGCGCGCACTCACGCCACCTACCGGCCGTTGTGAAGGTGACGCTCATCAGTAGCCAAAAAAGCTCCATCAAGTATTTTTTAGAAAAGGTGGCAAATGAACAGGTTCAAAATGGGCCCGTTTCCACACATGGATTTAGTCCTAGACAGCGAACCTTTTCTTTCTCTTCAAACTGGGACTCAGCTGAATGACAAACAGATAATGAGGCCAGATTAAATTACTCATTTTTATTTCAGGTAGTGCTTTAGGTCACTTTAAGGCCATACATATGCAATATATTCTTTTTCCTTAAACATATTAAACACATAGGGTGTATTTCTTTTATGCTGTATGGGATAATGACCCACAGCCATAAGTATGGAAAACAGAGAGTATAGAAATTTAAGAAACTGAAAAAAACTGAAAGAATAAATTTGCAAATAAAAAGGCTGGTACAGTGGTGCAGTAATCAGCACCAGCGGTTAAATATCTGTCAGCCCTGCGATGCAGTCGCAGCTTGTCTGGGGTGTACCCTGCCTTTCACCCTATGACTAGGTAAGTGGAAGACACTTAAAATGCTTTGCACTGAGACTCAGTAGGTCTGGTGCTTTTGAATAGTGTACACCTTTCAACCTTGATGCCAAAGGGCTTAAAATATGCAGACAATATTAATATAGTTTAAAATGCCATAAAAATGTAGAACAGCTATGTATAGGCTCTACTCTGCTAGTCTCTATCCCATATTGCTCTACCTCTGTATCTCGCGGCTTTGCCATCATACGTCCTTTTGTCATTTAGGTTTCTAGTGCCTGGATGATAACCAAGCTCTGCTGATGAATGATGAATGTTACAATAAGCTTCCCAGAAAGCCTTTTTTTGTAAAAGCCCCTGAACATTGTCCTTAATGGACAGACACCAGTTACTTTAATAAACTGTATATTTACATTTGCTCCTCATGTTCAACTACAATCAGAGTAATTTAAACATCTGCATGTTCAGTGAACACGGGTATTTTTTACTAAAAACCAAAATGTGATTTTAACTTTCTATCAGAATTAACCTTTAATAAATCTAGTTTCAGGGAGTTAAGCAGTTGGTGTGCATTCGTTGTCTGGTTGTAATTTGCTTACTCGTAAGTTGAAAAGTATCTGTTCAAACCACCGGCTTCAGATTTTGCAGATCTATTGCTGAGCACCTGAGTAAGTGTTGTGGAAAATTTGGAAAGCAATTCTCATATTTCAGCTTGAGTTACCAGCGAACTGACAGCTCCCTGGATCATCCAAAGCTGGACATGTTTCATTTTTGTATATATGTTTTCTCTTTAATTTCCTGTGACAAATGACTTCAGCGACACATGTTTGAGTTGTGCTCAAGAAAGATGCTCAGCCACATTGTGAGCAGGCACACACATTCAGGCAGTCCCCTTTTTAACGGCCCCCTTTTCAAAAAAGGAAATTAATTATTCAGTGCGTTTGATTTGATACAATGCTATAAATTCAAACTAGGAAAGAAAAGAAGAAAACTGGCTAGGGTTAACAGGAACAGGAGCTGCACGAGCTAAAAATGATATTCTTACGTACACTCACCCCCTCACTCATAAAACTCAACATGTACTGATTTCACATCATTCGTTTTTATAATCCTTTTCCACTTTAATGAACACCAACTGTATTTTTTAACAAAAAAACCCCCAAAACAAAAAAACCCCAAAAAACAACAAATGTTCCAAGGGAGGGGGCGGGGTCTCGACAACAGGTTAGACGACTCGTTGGTATGTTTCCAAAAAAACACATCAAATTGTAAATTCTATAATAGATATACTCGTTCAACAAGTCTGTGTAATCTGTCACATTAGATCCATTTGATGTTTATGAGGAAGTCCCCTATGATCACCGCTTCAGTGCTGAATATTTACTGCAAAACCGGTCGACCGGTTTAAGGCTTCCGAGGTCGACGGCAGGGTCAACGTCGATGTGTCGCGCCCGCAAAAGTCCGAACTGGGTCTCGCTGGATTCTCAACCCTACGGAGAGGCGTTTCAGGATTTTACTTCAGAAAGAAAAGGCCCCGGTAAGTAGTGTTGTGATCTTTTTCTTTCCTTGTCCTCACATAACAGGATTATCGCAACATTTAAATATATAACTGCATCGCTTTTATAAAAACACGCCTGGACCGTCATTTCATTGTGGGAGAAGGATAAAGAATCTGGATGATTTTAACTACACAACCTCTGCTCAACACAAACAAGCTTGAGGTTTGTTTGTTTCTTCTTCCTGGGGGGAGTGGAAACAGGTATCCATGAACCTTTCCATTTAATTCTTTGCTAGGAATACTGGCAACAAAAACAAAACTATTTAAAAATAAAATAATGCTTGCATTATACAATTTATAATGTAGTACCATGCTAGCGTTGCTCACCTCGTCCTAACCATTTATTAGCAATGTAGAATCAGTGCTGTTGGAAACTACAACACACACTATGGTTATTAACTCCATTCTGCCCAGGTTGTTTTTTTTAGTTTACCCAATCACAGCGCCCAAAAGTGAAGGAAGACCAGGAGGAACGTGTGAGAGAAACAAGGATGTGGGAAAGTATCACAGCAAGGACGACTAAGTGGTATAATTAAAGCAGCAAATGCAGGGAGGAAAAAGAAGAAAAAACAAACCTCAGACACTTCATGCATTCAGAATGGCCGACAGCAGGAAAGAGGAGGACAGGGTTCACAGTTTTCTCAGCTACGAGCCAAAGTGGATAAAGGGGTGTTTACGGGCTGGCCATGTGACCGTTAGCAGGGCTGGCGATCATTTCGAGGGTCGAGGTGCTTGCGAGACTTAAAACTTGCGTGCTGACTAACAGATGGGTCATCTGCTGATGGGCAGAATGGGGATAAAACTACATTCCTGGTCTGTCTAAACAGAATTTTGCTTGTTAACGTAAAAAGAGTCTGTGTTTCCAACACACTGTTCAATTCTTGGCTTTGTCTTCTTGTTTCTTGCAGTTTCTTTAGAGAAATGAAGCCTGCTGCAAAGTACCCTCTGGTCTCCCGCTCTGGTCTGTAGTTGGGGGTGGGGGTAGGGAGTGGGGGCGACGGGGTTGGTAGTTCAGACGGGGGGTGCTTTGCGCTGGAGTAGATACTGGTGGATGTCTTCTGCGTCACGCTTAAGCCAGGCGGCATTGAGGAGGATGTTCTCACAGCACTGCTGCACGGTACGCTCGGCCGCTGGCGCCGGGTGACTCTCAAAGAAACTCTGCAGGGACAGAAAGGAAGGAAACCCTTAACCCCGTTGCATCATATCAGTAACAATAACACCACATCAGATTAATAAACTGAATTTACAATCACACTGCAGAATCTAGATAATAAAGCAGAACAGAACCTCCTACAAAGAATAACATTTTATATAAAGTGGCGTTTCGATTTCTTCATGAAACACTTTTACAACCTCCTTTTGGAATTCTATCTGCATTTCTCTCATGTGCCAACGTTTTCCATAAGACTTCCAGTTTCCTCATTTAGAAATCTGGACTGGGAAAATGCTTGCGTATTCGTAGCAGTAGGGTTTAAGTTGCTCAGGGCAACAGGCAGAGACAAGCAGGCAACGAGTAAAGTAGCAGCTGGCAGAGTGAAGTGGGCGTGCATCGATTTCAACTACAATTCCACTTAGAGCAAATAAGCAACTAATAAGCAACTACCAAAGACACCAAAGGATGCTTTGTTTGTTAAAGTTAGATGGAAATATGATGGGCTGGGAAATACCACATGGAGTAACCCACACTGTTTTCTCAAAATCTGAATTTTTGCCTCATACTCAGAGCCACAGACCCTGACTTCAGGACAGGAACTTAATATTTTAATCACCTATCAGCCTTTTTGGGTCAAAGTCTAACCTAAAACGCTGGATTGGTCATCAGCGGCAAGGATCCAATCATCAATCATCAATCCTGTTGGGTTTTTTCTCTTTGTTTATTTCACCACACAGTAGAAGTACAGCTAAAACACTGAGTAGAAAAGCAATGCACAAGAACCATTCCCTGTACCATTCATTTCCTAACTTGGAAAATTAATATAATTTAATTAAATCCCACAAGAGGGAGCGCTCACCTTGACTTCCACAGCCATTTTATCAATAGCAAATCCATCGACTGTGAGCTGCAAAGACACACGAATAAGACAAACGTGAGCAGACTACAAACAAATAAAACGGACGCACCGACCGGGGACCATTTTTAATTTTGTTGTACCTGTGACAATGACAATAAAGACATTTTGATTCTGATTCAAATATTTGTAGCCTGACCGAACACAGACTCCAAGTTGTGAAATAAAACATAAAAACAGACACGCGCGTGTGTGTGTCTGTGTGTGTATTTTACAGTGAAATAACCAGAAAACCTCAGGAAACTGTAAACCTCAGGCCCTTTCTCTACCTTGATAAGCCTTGATATGAGAAATCCTCCCTGGTAGCGGTTATAAAGTTCCTCCCAGTTATCCTTGACAAACTTCCAGGCAGCTTTCCGTCCTTGTTTACTGCTTCCTGCCACTCCCCCGATTACTGAAACCGTGTCCTGGGGACGAACGTCTTCCTGTTGGGACGGGAACATGCAGAGAGAACTAAATTAGCTGCTGTGGTATTTGACAGAAGCCATGTTGGCCTCCATCACACTGCAGCTGGAGAATCATCAGACTTTTCTACAACTCCTTTAAAGCTGTAACAAGAAAGCACAACATCCAATTTTATCGGTCCACCGTCAGTTTTCATGTAAAGCAGCTTTAACTGTAACGTCCTTTAGTTTTGAGCTGACAGTAACTTCAGCACTGACAGGGACTTAAAGCCAAATGCAACACTTTTCTAAAGCCAATGCTCCAAATTTTACTCACTCTAATCTATAAGTTGAGTCACACTAAAAACACGACTCAGGGTTACATACGAAAAAGCTTACAGAATAAAAACACCCCCGGGTCTTTTTATTTGACCATGATTGCAAGTAAACGCCATTCCTTTCTTTTCCTGTATCCTGAGAAATAACGGTCTTATGTACCGAGAGGGCAAAGTTGAGCACTTTCTGGATGAGATCAGGGGCAGAGATGGCTCCGAGAACTCGCTCGATTCGATTCTTCTCCTCTTGCATGTCTGCTTGCTTGTGGAGCTGAGGGAGTAGTGACAAAGACACAATGTGACCGTGAGTACCCAACTACAGTCACTCACATCCAACTCCTTTGGAATTATTGGTGCTAAATGACACAGAGTACGTCACTCAAAGCGTCACAGTGTAAGATGGAGACATGATGTAGTTTTACCTTCAGCATCGTGTCCAGTGTAGCACTATCTCCATGCTTCAATACTGTTAGATACACCTGTGGGCAAAAAGATGCTTCGACATTATCCTTTAATAACATTTAACTGAATTACACTGTAGTATGGTGATGCTGCTATACTGTATTTGTTGGGCCTTCAAGGTTTCTTTCCCATCGGCATGTATCTTCTAATCACTTTCAATCAAATGAAAGCTTCTGATCCCGTCTGAGAGAAGCACCTACAATCTTACCCTTTATAAAGTGACGTTTTTACCAAAGATCAGGTGACCTAAGGTCATGTGACCAGCACTTTATTGAAATTCTACCCAAATCTTCACAATCAAACCTCGCCAGTGACAGTGGCGTCGTCTTGGAGGTCAAACATACCGTTTTCCTCTCCTTACAGAACACACCTCCTGTACTGTAAGATGTACAGTGCATGCTCACGACAAACAGCGTTTTTTTAAAATACCGTTGGCTCTGTATGATGTCACAGAGAATAGACGTTGCTAATAAAAGGTCATCATGAGCACTGTGGACTAAAGACTGCTCGTTTCATGCTGACATGCTGGGGAGTGCACTATAAACCCAGATTAAAGCCAGTTGTCTGTGTGAGGAGAGCGGCTCTGTTTTTACCTGGTTAAATCCTCATGGTAACTTATGCTGAACATGTAACCTTGTTAGGAGCAAGTTATGTTCAGAGTTTCAGTTCAAAGTTGGCTGGAAGAGCCCAGTTTCACTAATTCTTTGATTTGCAGCATGTTTCAAGTACATTTGTTTTATTGGTTGACAGTTTTCTCTGTGTATGTTCTGCTATAATGCCTAATGTGTAAGAGACAGCAGCAGATTAACATAAAGTATAAAAACATGTGTTTCAAAAATGTAATATATGCATGTTTAAGTAGCATATAGCTTCTCTGCTGGGGGATACCTTTTATTTGCCCAAGTTGTTAAGCCATACCAAGCTAAAGAGATTTGCAGAGTTACAGACTTTAAAATAACAAAAGCCCCTCTTAACACGAGGCGCAGAGAGGCTGAATTATGAAGCTCTTCTTAACAGCTTGTTGATAACCATCATCTCCAAATGGGTTTTAGGTTTTGTCGAGCTCA
Source organism: Pundamilia nyererei (assembly GCF_000239375.1). Lineage (NCBI taxonomy): Eukaryota > Metazoa > Chordata > Actinopteri > Cichliformes > Cichlidae > Pundamilia > Pundamilia nyererei. Next base: position 364,609 of record NW_005187723.1, read on the forward strand.
CTCGCTCAAAGACAGCGCATCTGTGTTGAGTTTCCTTCATAATATAGAGCTCTGAGGGGCCGCACCAACGCTCAGTATGAGATCAATAAGGCTCAAAGTTGAACTGTCAAATAGTTATTCTAGTAGAGTCAGCATAATATGGAGTTAGATATAAGCACAACATATGAACTACAAAAACAGAGGAAGGCTCATTTATAGATGGATTTTGGTTTTTTCACTAGTTCTTGCCACAGTCAGTGTGCAAATGACTGACTGGAACTGCCAACTACTACAGACTTACATAGTGTGTGTCCGCAGGCTATTTCACTGAGTAAACAAGCCTAACATACTAAAAAAAGAAAAAAGAATGGTGGAAGAAGATCTTCAGACCCGACTGCAGCCTAATGTCCACATTTTAAAATCTGAACTTTTTGTTTTATTAATCTGATTTATTTTTTAGCAAATTGAAGCAAAACATACTGATCAGTGTGAATACCATCTGTTGCCAAAGTGCCTGCACAAGCTCAGCTTACCGGACTTCTCAGGTCCGCAGGTAAAACCTGCTTGCCATCCACGTGATCCTTGAATCTCCGCCGGGCCTCTTCCAGTGTGGGTTTGTGTCCCGCCTTACCCAGTTTCCCCAGAACCAGGCTTCTCAACAGAGCATCCAGGTGACCTGTAGCACACAAAAATAGCCCTTAGGTTACTCCATTACTCATGGACAGAGCTTTTTCACACTAATTTCAGTCGGTCATCTTATCCGACCTGTCTCCAAAGCAGAAACAGTGGAAACAAACAGTTCCGAGTTATATATGGTTCAGTTCAAGTAACCGAAAAGCTCATCTGATAACAGGGTAGCTTCTCTCATGGCCTAAAAAAAGAAACGCTTTTTTTCTACTGCTATTTTGTACCAAAACAATTTCAAGTTTGAAAATAAAGGTCAAATATTTTACTTTCCTACTCTCTACATTCCTCCTGCACAAGACTACTCTCAACTTTAATATTAATAACAAGAAAGGAATGGAGCGGCTCTAAGGAAGATGTGAACACCTTGAATGCAATCTCTCTACAACGCCTTCTCACCTTCCCCCGGTTTACTGTCCCAGCCGAGCTTGAGGCCAATGGGAGTAAAGAGGTCCCGGATGAACTCCTGGATTTCCTCGTGGAAGTCGGTGTGGGACAGCAGAGAAGACAACACTCCCAGGTTGCAGCTCAGGTCACTCCACACTGTGTAGTTGGGCTCATTGACAAAGGCTTCCATCAGCTTCAGCACCTCCACTGTGCTGATCATCCCTGCACGAGACTGAGGCCACAAATCAATTAGAAACGAAAACATCCCGGCAGGATGAAAGCCTTGTGCTTCATGGTGGATGTTATAGTTTTTCAAGGTGAAAGGTTTCTGTACGAAAATTAACTTTATAACCACATTTGAAGTCTCAAACTGCAGGTGCAAAGGAAAAGTTGTGCAACAATGGTACTAACACTAACAATAAAGCATTTCATAGAAAACGAAGAATGGATTTTTTTCTAAGAAACGTGGATCCATTTCCTGAACTGCCTCAGGGTCAGAAGAAATGCTTTCCCAGTAAAGTGACTGTGTGTCAGGCTAGTTTCTTGGCATGTTTGAGCTCAGGGTTAGAATATGTTTCCAAAAAGAGAAGAAATATGAACAAACGAGCACTTTTTGTCACCATACGGCCATCACGTCCACATGAGCTTGTTTTAACGTGCAAAACAATAAGTTTTAGTTTAATGAAGACGCACAAAACCTGTTCAGTTGTTCGCTTTCAAAGCAGAACAACTGAACAGATTTATGATTAGCCGCCGTTTGATCATGTGAACATTACTCCTATCACACAGTGTCAACATCTAATTTGCCTGCAATAAAGTTCAGGAAAATTCCAATCCTTTGATAAAGCTGCAGATTGTGTAGGAGTGAAGAAGGAAGCATAAAGGTCTGATATTAATCCAAAACCACTTTGTGTTGAGCCAGTGGGAAGGAAGCAGAGGACGAATGAAGAGTTTGCCAGTGTGTTTAACTTGTTACAACAAAACCAAGTCAGCTTGGAATCAAATCACATAAAATGTGATAGCTGGGGGTTAAAGTGGGCCAGAAGAATCTGGAAGCAGGTTCCAGCACCTTCAGTAATGACTATTTAGATCTCATAGCCAGATTAATGTATATTACTATCAAAGAGTTCATTTTGCAGCCTGGTGTTGCTCCCAGTAACAACATGGTGATACTGGCTCAGTAATAGGAAAGCAATGACATCCCAAGGCCAGCTTATAGCTTCAACTCATCTCTGTGAGCTGATCCATCTAAAAAGCACTTTTCGTGAGCACAAACAGAATAATATGTTAGATAGCAGGTCATTTCATTTTGCTCAACAAATACCAAACAGACAATGTTTCTATGCAAGTTGCCAAAAAAGGAATCTGCTAGCTAAATGTATAGCTGCTGGATTTCCCAAAGAGAGAAAAATGGTAACGTGGGACTCAGAGGTGGAGAAAGATGTTTAAAAACCAGGAGGCTGTAATGTTATTCAAAGTAAGGACTGCTCGGGAAGTGACCATCTGTCGACCTTTGTGCATTTTGCAGTTTTTAAACATGCGGTGCTGCTCAATGTCTCGCAAACAAATTCAAGTTTAATTATGTTATTCAAAGGTTGTAGGAAATACTGTACTAGGCACTAGGTTTAGTGCAACATAAACTGATTAGTTTCCAGTAATGTGGTGAAATTTACAGTAATGCAACACATTAGCTCAGTATTCATTTCAATCCAGGGTCAGAGATATTTATATTTATCTTCAAGGCGATGATACCGAGAGTCAATCACAAATGTACTTTTTACCAGCTTTAGTGTCTAGAAGCTCAACATGAGGGTCATGTAGCTCTGGAAAAATCTGCTTCTGTCACTGACCTCTAAAAACATTGTGTTCAGAAGTGTTCACAATAATTAACAGAAAGATACATCATAAGCCATTCACAATTTTAAATTTAATATCGATGGAGGCATACAGAGACATGCTGCGTCACCTAATAGAAGTTGACAGTGTTACAAAACCGGTCATTAGAAAACACTTTTGTCTCTTTCTAGCTGAAAACTGTTGAGCTTGATTAAAGACACAATAAATGCGCCGCTTTAAAAAAGAGACACAAAACGAGCTTCATTAGCTAGATCTGCTCATTATTCCCAATTAGTCAGGGCCACTCTTTGATGCAACACTTCCATTATAATTTCAGATCGTGTAATACATAAATCTACCAATAAGAAACAGTTGTACTTGTTTGACTATCTGTTTTTTTCCACGTTCATGTCCCACATTTTCTCTTCACTCTTCCTGCTCCCTTGTACTGTAAATCAGGTGGCTGTTTACTCTGGAAGGGAGTGGATTTCCTTTCTACATTCACAAGCAGTTAGCTTTGCAGCCAATTACATTCTGCTGTGAACAAAATGAAGGAAATACTATTCTTTAATTGTTTTGTTTCCCAGCTGTGTGTGTGGCTTACAAGGGAGAAGAGGTCATTCTGCAGTCCCAGTCGGTCCACAGGCTGCAGGCTGAGGTCTCTGATGCCTGGGAGCAAACTCTCCAGCATGGACGAGCTGTACTGGATGCGATAGAAGCCCACAGTGCCGGGGTTGATCTGGAAAACAGCAGAAAGACAAGTCTGAGTCAGACTGTGGGAAATTTGGGCTCTTACCATTTTTACCCTTTACACTGAGTGCTGAGCCTTACACACGATCAGAATAACACACTATCAAGAGATTAATCAACAATAAGCTTGCTGTGATGAGTGAATTATTTAGTGAACAGCAGGCCTCCAATCACTATTCTCCACTACTGACTCTAAACTGCACTGGATACCTATAGTCAGATCTAGCAGTAATGGGATTTCAACATATTGTTTGCATCAGCTGTGAAGCACTGACCCATTTAAAAGCATTTACCATGCTTACTTCCTGAGGAACTGTTAATTTGCACTAATTTGCAAGTCACATTTATAAGCAGCTGAACAAGTCCATCGTTGTCCTTGCCAATTTACACCGTGGTCATTATTTTAATGACCACACAAAAGAATAAATATAGCTGCTTAACCTGTTCCTTTGAGAGTGAACTGGGTTCACAGAAAAAGTGTTATTTGACTCTGTGATGCTTACAGCTCGTCCTTCCAGCTGACAATAAGGAGCTCAGTCTGTTAACTTTATTTCAACTTTAAAAGTTACTTTTAATGAAAAGACGACAGACTGACGCATCTTCTCTCATTAATTCTTAAACTCAGTCTGCAGCTGTTGCAAGGGTCGAAATGACAATCGAGCAATTTACAAACAACGCAAATAACCCCTACAGGAAAATTTATACTACTGCTTCAGATATCTTTATATATGTATACAGAAGGTTATGTAAAGATAAAACATTAGACTTTTAGATGGGCCATTAGTACAATAACCCCAGAGTATATCATAGAATTTGTCATTAAAATGCTTAAAATGATACCAACACCACAAAACTTAAATTACCAAAGAAATCTAGCAGACTGTGTCAGGATCCATGTGCTAGCCAAAGTAGCCACACCCCTATTTTGAAGCGTTATTGAAGCTAAAATGCAGGGTAACCCCTGTACACTTGTCATGAAGACTGAAACCGGCAGTGGTCGAATCTGATTTTTTGCACATGGCTGTAAACATGTATCATCTGCTGCAAAATCTGGGGTTGTAACTTTTTGGCTGAAGTATTTTACCATTTTGGTGCTGGCATCATTTTCAGTGCAGGATATTATTGCTTAGGGACCTCACCTTGATCCACTGGTCTGGGCCAACACTATTCAGAGTGATGGTGGTCTCCTGTCTGTCCAGCAGAACCTTGAGCTTGGTACATTTGGGGTCCTCACTGGTACAAATACTAATGGGGACCATCCAGCTGGGGCAGTTTTCTTCTGTTCAGCAGACAAATGATGGAGCCACCACAGGAGGATTAGATTCAAAGTGTTTTTCTGTTTTTAGCTCATTAAAAAACAACCTTAGGTCTACATTTAGCTAGCTAGCTACTTTCAGCTGTTCCCTTGTTACAAGGGATTCCCACAACAGGCAGCTACACATTTTCTTATTCAGCACATTTTGAGCCAGATACACTTCCTGACACAACCCTGAAGGGGTTGGAATTGAACCAGTGACCTTACGCTTGCTAACCGAATCTGTTAACCACTGCATCTAATGGATTTGGTAAATCCACATTTTTTGGACATGTCCGTGACAAACACTCACCATTATGTGGTCCACTGGCACAGAACTTCTTCTGCGATATCTTGAGGACGCAGTCATCACCTTGCTAAAAATAATATCATGAATATCACAGTCAAGGCACGCATGAATGTCACAGCAGAAAAGAACCAAACGCTCAACTAGAAAACTGTAGGTGTAGAATGAATGTGTTCATGTCACTGTGTTGGTTTAGGCCAGTTTCAAAATCAACTTCAACAAATATAAGTGCATGACCCGAGTCAAACAATCAGATTAGACAGCTCACCTGTTCCTGGTCGACGGCTATTATGGGGAAGCCCATTTGCTTGGTCCATGAGCCCATCACTGCAGCAATGGGTTTCCCACTGGCCTGTTCCAAACAGTCCCATAGGTCCTCTGTGGGAGACAGGAAGAAGTCAAAAGAGTGACTCCACACAACAACTTGACGTAAAGGGGAAGCATTTCCTGCATGTGCGCTCACCTGTTGATGCATTTTTATGTTGGAACTTCAAAAGATAGGCGTTCATTCCTTTCCTAAAGTCCTTCAACGAAAGAGAAAGACAAGTACATTCATAAATATTAAACATCAGACTGGAAACGACGACAGATACCACATCAGACAACAAACCTCATCTCCGATGTAGTTGTGCAACATGCGAATCACAGATGCTCCTTTGCTGTAGGAGATGGCATCAAAGATTTCATCGACCTCTGATGGATGGCCCACATTCACCTTGAGAGCAAAACACAAAACCATAAGTGGGTGTTACAAAGCTGACAGAAGGCCATACACAGCAACACACACCAACCTTAATATATCTAATTTTATCTGTCCTTCAACACACTCAGTAATTAAGAAAACAGGGCTCTAGAGTGCGACCAAATTTTTCAGTGGTGCGACTAAAAAAAAAAAAAGAGTTGGTTGCACCTGTGCGACCAAATGTTCGGGTAGCAAAAAAATAATAATAATAATCTGCAACCTTCCCTGTGATCAACAAAAGACACACATTATGCCCCTATCGTGGACTAAACCAATCAGAGATAGTCAGGGGCGGGACCTCTCTGATTGGCCGTGGTCCAGTTGAAAGTGCAGGTGGAAGTGGGAGGTGAGTAGCTTGAATAAAGCGATATCAATTCATTAAATCCTGAATCGACTTTTAAATATAACTGTGTTTTGTGATTAAAGCTCACAAAACTATTTCAACAACAACCGAACAGCAGATGAGAGCAGGCACACGGACTCCACACAGAGACGTAAACACAGACCGACGCATCAGAATCAGCTTCGTCTTTCTCGGCTTTCTAACCCGACGGCCCGCAGACGGACACGCTGTCAGAGCTCAGCGATCCTGATGCGTCCGCGCTGTGTTTACGTCTTTTTGTGCTGATTCTGAGCTGCAGGTTTTGTCTCTCCAACCAAAATCCACCGAGCCAGCAGCAAAAGAAGCAGCAAACTGCGCTTCACATTTGATCATTGTCGTCATGAATTTTTGCTTCCACGACTATTAAAATCACATCCATGCACAGCTAGCTCTCTCTCTCTGTACTTCAAGAACAGTTTCTCGTCTCCAATCTCTGTTTTCTGTATTATTCATTGGCTTATTACCCACCAGTCTACCGTTGTTTACAGCGCTGTGGCTGCTGTCTTTTTCTTTTTCACTTAAATGACCTCGGACAAGAAAGCCTATTTTTTCTGTTGTTCAATACTGAAGAAATTTAAACTTTATATGCAGAACATTGTAGAATATTTTTAAGGTTATCTGCTATAAAAAGCCAGACCAGGAAAATCTCCTTCATGTTTTTCTGTTTTATTCTCAGTTACTTTCACACAAAGGCATCTGCTGTGATGTTCACAATTCTGAAGAAGTCAGTGCTGATAAATGATCAGAGTTATAATATTTCTGACTGTCTGAGGCTAAGTTGAATCGAATCAGGACTTTAAAAACCAGAATCGAATGGATTATAGAAATCAGTGATGATACGCAGCCCTAGTGAGCAGCCGAGGCACGACAGACGTGGATGCAGCTGTACTAGGAAAAGAACTATTGCTAACTTTTCTGTTAAGGCCTGATCCTTCTGAAATTCATAGCCAGTGCTCTGACACGGTGTCATCAATCTTTGAATGCTGAAAAAGCTCAGTGTATCCAGAAAAACACATTATATTATATCAATTATTAGAAAATTTGTGTGCGCCTAACTTTTGTGCCGGTACGCCTAACTTCTTAAAGTTAGGCGTACCGGCACGCCCATGGCAAAAAGTTAGTCTAGAGCCCTGGAAAAGATTATATGAGTTGTGAATGTGAAATCCAGATGTTATGGTGGGCTTACACCCTAGTGATATGGTATCAATAAAATCACTTTTTTCCTCCAAAGAGACAAAAAGGTTTTTTAAGTGACTCCCTGCATACATCTTGGACTTCAAAGCTCACCTCTATGGGATGGCTGCTGTCCAGCGCGTCCAGATCCAGAGCGCGGGTGTAGTCGGCCGAGACAAACTGAGTCCAGATGTCATATTCTGGGAAGCAGTGGTCCACACACAGATACTCAATCCAGGATGCAAACCCCTCATTGAGCCACAGATGGGTCCACCATTCCTGCACACAAACACAGACAGGCACTAAGACGAGACCGTCCTCCAAGTCCTTCAAAACTAACGGAGCACAACCAAACAAATTACAGTCGTTCCTGAAGCACGACGAGTTTCCCAAAGGTAAGAAAGGAAACATTTACTCATTTGTTTCCCATTATGGACAAAGTTCCTTCACATCGTTGCAACTCTACTTAAAAAAGATCATCTTCAAACTGCACCCCAAAGCTACATTACCTACATTAAAGGCTAACATACGTTTGGATATCTATCAATTTATCCACCAATCATAGGAAATTCCTTCGTTAGAGCAGGTAAAAATGAAGATAACCACAACCTGTAACAAGAAGAGCTCAAGCAGGGTAGTACGTAGCTCAATAAAAGAAGCAGACCAAATTACTAGACTGTGGACTACTTCAAGCCAGAAAAGCCAACGCACTATGTTGGAGTATGGATGCACCTTCCATGGGACTCTGAAAGAAGGAAATTCCAGATTCTCCAGGCTTGGAAAGAGTAAGGCTACGTTCACACTGCAGGTCTTAATGCTCAATTCAGATTTTTTGATCAAATCAGATTTTTTTGTCTGCTTGTTCACACTACAAATAAAATGTGACAGCAAACGCGCTCTGTTTAGACCCAGAACAAACAGTATTGTTTGACAGATGGCCTTAATATAAAGACTTCAGACTTTACGTTTCCCAATTTTTGCTTTAAGTTATTTTGTTATTTACATAATAATGTAAACAACCTAATAATGATCCTTATTGCTGCTTTAGAGGAGCGGTGTGTCAAAGGATAGCTGCAGATTTCTGTCAGCATCTGCAGATTATACAGTACAAAGAAAATGTTCACGTTGTCTTCCCAACAGTTTCACTGACATCTACACTGGATGGCCAGGAAGCGTTCACCATGTCTTCTCCGGCGCTTCTCTGGAGCTGATAATTGGCGTCTGTCTTGTGTCAGTGACATAAAAGACGGATTTAATGCGACCTGACCGTTCACACAGCAGTCGCTTTCTAAAACATAGGATATGTATCGGATTCAGCACCACATACGGAAGTGACCCAGATCGGATTTGAAAATATCGGATTTGTGCCATTCACGCTGTCACACCAAGATCGGATAGATGGTCGCAGAGGGTCAGAAAAATTGGATTTGATGCGCTTTCGTCTTCAGTGTGAACGTAGCCTAATATACACTGCCAAGGGCAAACAACGGGACTTTCTGAATATCTGGAAGCCATAGATGAACATACGGACTGGAGGCGGAGGTTATTCATGAAAAAAGGGGGAATCCTGTCCCTATTACTTGCAAGATTTTTTTGTATCATTGTGACAGCAATGTTCATTAAATATCTGCTTTTTGTTGTATAAAAGAAAATTACAATAAAGATATGAGAAAAATAAATGATAATATTATATAATGGTGTAAAAATGACTTAATGTATTATAAACACATTACATATACAGATATTTTAGTCATATGCATATCTATTTATACAGTATGCATAAAGAGCATGACAAAAAAATAAGTCAGGCACTACTTTTTCTAATATCTTGAGATATTATGGAGAGTGCAGCGTCGAGACATTTTCTTAATGCCGTGAATTGAAGGACTGTGTAACCAAACACCTGAGGACAGTTTAGAGATTAAGACCAAATAAATAAGATTGACTGATTTCTCCAGAGATTTACATTTTGTCTTCTTCAACTTAGTTTATAAAATATCGTCCAGTTCGTGTTTTTGTTTTGTTATTACTACATTTGTTACCCTTTTAACAGGAATACATAATTTTCTGTTCTGCGTGTGTGTAACTGGTGTCAGCTTATAGCTTTTTTTTTTACCATGGTGACCAAATTTCCAAACCACTGGTGGGCAAGTTCATGTCCAACCACCAGTGCCACCCACTGCCTGGAGGATGAGCAGGAGTTCTTCGGGTCAATGAGCAATGCCGTCTCCCTGAAAACAGCAGAAACTCGAGGTTAATACAAAGACGGCTGAAGGTCGACGATTCGTCTGCAACCTTTGCCCTCGCTCATCTGTCTACAGTCCCATCGCCTTCTGTGCAGTTTATCAAGGCACTTCAATCTATTTGAGGATGCTAGATGAATGCGGCTCTGTGCAAATCAGATAGCAGCTAACAGGTGGTGGCACATTCAGCTAAGCACAAAGCAATTAAAAAGCCATTAGGGCCGTCATCCATAAAGAAAAACGAGTCTAACAACTGTTAAAGCCTGATTACACTCATGTTTAATCACATAGTTTATAAATGTAAGAGCAGGCTGCAAACCACAATTTCATAGACTTCACAGAAACATTTTCAAAGTGCTTGTTTATTCTAATTAACAGCCCAAAACCCAAAGACATTACATTTACAATGACAGAAAACAGAGAGATGGAAAATCTCCCATCTGAGCCACAGCCTCTAGAAATGATATCCTGGGTGGAAACAGACTTTATCTGCTTGTAGTTATGCTATTATTACATGCCTATTCAGTATAAATACTATGGACACACTCACTCTGAATTTAGCCAAGTTAAAATATCTTATTGTGTTTTGTAAAGCTTACCTGTAGGTAACAAGGCCCCAGTTCTCCATGGCACCTGAATGGGAGGAAGAAGAAAGTGTTTCAGTTTGACTTTAACCATTTCCAAACTTCCACATGTAAGAACCTAGAGCTACTCACCAGCAGCGAAATCAGCAATAGCTATGAGATCAATTTTAGGCAGCGGATAAGGAACGCTGAAGTAGTCATTGTAGAAAGGTAAGGTCTTAGTTGCAACCTGCAATAAAAAGATGAAAGAAAAGAAAAGATAAAAGAAAAGAAAAAGGAAAAGCACTTGTGTTTGATTCTGTGTCAGTAACCATCCAGCAGATCCACGTCATATAAACGCTGGTTAATTTGTCTGTTTTCTCATTCTGCTTACGGACAAACTTTTTACTTCAAGGTAAAGAAATTAGGTTGGGTTCAGCTCTGTAAATGTGGTATGTTTCAACAACAGCCTTACCTCCAGGGCAAATTTCCCTTGTTCAGCCTTTCCAACCGGTGTATAGACGCGTACCATTACACCATCTGATGACTGGCTTTCCACATAGTCATATTCACCAATGACAAAAGCTACAAGGTATGTGGACATGATGGGCGTGGTGGCAAACTTGACTTCGACAAGGTTTTCATCATCTGGGTGTGGCTTTCGATCAATGACATTCTGGAGAGAAGATCGATGCAAAATTTAAAAACGAAATATTCTCAGAAGTGAATATGGCTGAAGTGTGTACTGAAAATGACTCCGTTTAACCAGCTGATTGACAAAATATAGAAGCAACGAGTAACTGACTGTATAAATCAAAACCCTTTGGTTTATCCCAAAAGTAACCCTAACACTCTACAAAAAGGGTTATTCTAATCTGTTCTATTCTGCTCTATTCTGCTCTATTCTGCTCTATTCTGCTCTATTCTGCTCTATTGCCAAGTTCACAAATAAACGATCGTCTTAAATAAATGCTGAGTAGGACACATTTTGAAAGAGCTGACAGCGACTGCAGAAATAACATTGTTCTCACAACTTTAGAGGTCAAAGCAGAAAATAAACTGCAGCAGGCATGTAACACAAAAAGGTCCCGAGATGGAGTAGCCTATGTCTGTGCGCAGTTCATAATTGCATGACAGTTTTAGTCTTTCAATTAATACCATTAATACAGTTGTCTTTCTTTTTCTTTCCATTTATTTACAACTATTTTTTATCCTTTCTACTAAAAGAAGCCATAAAAATGTCATTATTAAAGAAAGAGTGCATTAATGTCATTCGTATTAAATTGTCAGAAAGAGCCAAATTTAACTTCACGGTCACTGCCCAGATGGACCGCGTCAGCCTGGAGGGGCGCTGCGTTTGAAATAATCAGAGCCAGATGATGCTGTCTGATTCATTTAGGCTGTAAAGTCGATCAGTTAAAATAGCAGAAAACAGTATACAAAATAAACACATGATACTTACTAACATTTCCTTATAGTGACAAAACTGTATGTATACAGTAGTTAGACTTCACACAGAGCTGTTCATATTTAGCCAGAGGAAGAGTACACAGTGACTGTCTGCCCTCTGTTATGTAAGCTACACAGAAAAAAGAGAGGGAAAAGAAAGGAGGGAAAACACAGACATGCATAAAGGAACCCTGGCAGCAGAGAGTGACTTGGTCACTGTGGGGTCGTCACTTCCTCGGAGGGAGGAGTGGACATATGACACGTACCATATTTGACAAGGCTACTCGGTCCTTGGGAACTATCAAAGTGATGTCAAAGGTGGCTTTGATAGCTGGCTCATCCCAACAGGGGAAAGCTCTGCGAGCATCCGTGGCCTGGAGAAACAGGGGTGTGAGGGGCAGAGGGGAAAAGGACAGATTGTGAGACAAGGTGTTGGGTCCAGACGAGGCCAGGCTGTGTTTACCTTCAGATCACACACAGCCTCTCATATTCCACCTCCTGGTCTTTTTGTGTGACACCAGCTGCAACAGACTTCACTTAATGTTTACATTAAGTTTAGCAGTAACTGTCACAAATAGAAACTTGAACCAACATACATAATCATCTATACACGCCTTCATTTTTCCACTCAGCAGTGCAGAGTGACAGGCTGTCACTCTGCACTGCAAACAGTCCTACACTTATTTTTAGCAGGAAACAATTCAACTGAACATTTTTGGCGTGGTCATGTAACCCGTTTCCTGATGTACAGAAACATACCTATGGCATATGCTTCTTTTAGATAAATGACAGTTCTATGTTTCCCAAACCAACAAGCTTGGCCAGTTGGAGTGACTGACGTAAGTATACAAGCATGGATGCATTTGAGCGAGTGTGGTCGAACTTCGCTCTCAAGCTCAACTTTCACTGCTCCCTTTTTGTGAACAGCTGACTGGAGTCATCATTTTAATCACAAATGAGACCCTGGCCTTTACTTAAGCTATCCCTTCTTCTTAAAGCATATCGTATACACTATAAGTATTTCTTTGAAAATAAATCCAAACAGAAGCAAGATAGGTACGCTGAATAATAGGAAATTAGATCTGCATAATTTTTTTGCACTTGTTTCACTTCAGCCGAGTGTGAAAATTTTCACTTTTTCAGCTTTTTCTTTCTCTTTAATTGTGAGTGTAGCTCCTCACGAACTCACATGCAGAGGAACAGGTGAGAGTTATGTGAAGTGAAGAAAATAGAGTTGATGACAACTTGTTAAGTTACTGTAAGTGGTGCAAGAACTGCTTCCTGAAAAAGCCCAACATGAGAACAAGGAAAAGCACACTTGAGTGAGCTTTTCGATAGTTGTCTCACTCCATCAGTGACTGTGTTTAGCAGAAATGATCACAAGCAAATACAGAAAAACTTGGCACGCACAAAATACTTTGAGTGTATAGGACATTTTTACAGCATTTACTTTGAGGTGAAAAAGAAACATTTAATAATCTGCCAAAATGCATCCGTATAAAGAAAGATCCTCTTTCTCTTCCAGCTGCACCCGCTGCAGAAGAAAAGCCTGCATGTAAATTACAGCCTGATTTCCTGCACAGTGGGTTCTGATAAAGGTGTCCTGGTCAGTGTCTGTGCTTAATTGGCCAACTTCTGACAAGCAAAACTAGAGCGTATCAAACAGAACGAACTGTGAGAGACCACTCTGAATAGCAAAAACAGCCACATGACTTGCATGCCTCTGTTTTGCAACACAGGCAACTAAAGTGTTAAGCAATACACACAACTTCAAGTATTTTTCATTGAGGCCACTCACTCACCTCAAACTGTGTGACAGCAGCATAGCGAATCTCTCCAGTAGGAGATGTATATTTACTTCTATAGAATCCTTTCATTTTGTCGTTCAGCTCCCCGACAAAGTCGATCTTCAATGTGCCGAAGCCTGGGGTGACGTGCACACAGAGAGACACACTGTTTGTACAGCCATCACCACAGGGGAGGTGAATAATAACAGTAATGATCATCTGCATGATCGTCCTTGTTGTTCTTAACAGTCATACAGACGGTTGCTTCAGAAGCAGGGACAGCCAACAGTCTCTTCTTACCTTTCTGTAGAGCACTAGGGAATGAAAGGGTGACTTTCTCATCCTCATTTTGGTAGTTAAATCCCGTCGCATTAATTTCTAAAAGGGACAAATTTTAAAAAGAAGATCAGAACGTGTTGAGAACTCACGCTGTTGTCTTTGGGGAATGATGCTATTAAGAATTTTCAATCCTGAAATCAAATAAGATGGCTAGAAGTGACAATGCTATTCACAACAATGCCATTTATAAAAGCAAAAACAAGGTTTCCCTGAGTCTGACCCCCACCTTCTCCTCCCTGTGGTACAAAGGAAGCTGTGATGATGTCGATGTCAGCACAGTTCATCACAATCTGATTTGTAGCTTGTGTAACCTGTAAATATTGACATAAAACACGTCAACTTAGACTCTTTGCTGTGCCTTAATTTCTACATTTTCAGTAAATCACAGCAGCTGCATCCAAGTATCAGGAAGAGTTCAAGTTTAATTTTGGAACTACATCAATGGACCAAACCGTACCAGTGACTGTGAATTCAAATTGAACCTGTTTAGATTGCAAACACAGCAAATCTAAGGTACAGATAAAAAATACAGCGTTGAAGGGAAACAATAGTTAGTGAAGGGAAATGAAAACAAAAACACAACTAGGGGACTCCGAGTTGTGTGCAAAAAGCAGACGTTAATCCCCAACATAGAGGGAAAACCACAAACATTCACAGTTTGTGGCAATGTTATTTAAGATACATGGAAGCTGAGAGCATACAGTACTTGTGTACAAGTTTGTTTGTCTACCAAATCTGAACTGGTCATTTTACCAATTAAAAAAAAGCAAACTCTTTAAAGGCATTCGGAGTCTAATTTTAATGGGCAAACCATGTCACAGTTAATCAGTTTGCATAAAAACCCAAGTTGTCGAGGATTCTTCATGGAAAAAACTGTACCTGTGCTTCGCTTTTGCAACAACACCTTATAGAATTTGCGCACAATTAATGGTTGGCTATTACGTCATGTAAACATTTGTTGTGTTGTTTTTCCAGGTTCCCTTTTGTACCAAAGGTTTGCCAGTGTCTTGTTAATCTTTTTAACAGATGACTCTTCCTGACAATGAAGCACTTCACACTACCATTAGTGGTGTAAGCATATCATAAAGCATATAAGGTTAATCTTGGAAATGGTGCATGTTTAGACAGCGTCTGTGATCTGACTTGATTGCTGTGAAAATGTGCGTTAAGTAACTGTTTACAACCAGGCGCAGGTGTTAGCACACTCAACTAACAGGTGCCTGGACAATGGGACCATTTATACACAAGTTAAACAAACAGAGTCGCCTTTTCCGTCCTACATAGTATCCAGTCTACAAAGTACAGCCATTTTATCGACAGATACAAGTGAGCACAAGATACAGTAGCAAACATACTGAAAGGACTTTTAAAACTTTGTCATTTTACTGTCCTCACGGTTTGTGTTAATGTACAACTTCACCTAGTTCAACCGTATTAGTGGGACTGGGGTGGGAGGGGGCTACACGATGTTGCCATGATTTAGCAAACACTAGTGAGTATTGGCTGGGTGCTAGATAGCGCTCTACCAAATTCGCGAATCGCCACTTATTAAGTATTAGTCTCAAAAGCAATGGGATGTTACTACAAGAGGTTACCGTCGCTGGTATTCACCAAGCTCCTCAACTTAGCCATCTGCCAGTGGCAGGCAGTGCGCTAACAGATAGCTAGGCTAACATGAGAGTGCAACTCTGCGGCACGGGACTGTTGTGCTAGCTAGTCCGGATCAGCTTACTGTTAGTCACAGAAACATAACGTGGTTGTTTCTTTTTCATCCACTGGTTTAATTCGGCCAAATTGAGCCCGTCAGAACATTTAACACGTTGCAGCTTACATTAGCTAACGCGTGCAATAATGACAGCTAGTGGGCTAGTGGCTAACAATTTGTCGTAATTAGCTAGCAACTGGTAACGTTAGCTGGTCAGATTACATAACGAGATCCCCGCCATGCACAGATAAATCCATTTGTGTATCTACGGGGGTGTCGTGGTCAACATACCTCCACCAAAGCCTCCAGCTTGCCTTCAAACGTGAAGTCGATCAGGTCAGGCTTCAAAGACAAACCATAGTTGACGGGGTAAACGTCAGTAGGTAGCCGTACGAAGGGCCTCCTTTCGGGCATGGTTCCTATATTTTGGTTGCTTGAGCTCACGAAGACGGTGCTGTGTGTAATGCTGGCTATCGCTCTGAGTTTTATTAACACGGATCTGGCTACAACGAGCCTCGACAGTGAGGATTGGCAGCAAGTAGTGACTCTGGGCGAATGACAACGGAATCGTGCGGCCCAGAAGCAACAACATCAATTGAAACCCTCCCAGCACTGCCAGCTACGGATCTCTCCTCTCACAGCCCAAACAACTCCACTAACCCTGCGTCGACCTACAGACATGCGACGTCATCACGTTCCAACGTACTCACTGAGCGTGTGTGTGTGTGGTCACGCACAAACTGTACATACACGCGACAGTAATATTATCAATTTTATACAGTTTCATGCTTTTTGTGTGTTTTCTGTTTCAGTATATTAATTTAAATCCCTTTCCCCCAGCGAAATAATGAACAAACTGAAATTTGTTACACATGTTTGTTGTTGATGTTGATATTTTGTTGTTGTACAATCTGGGACGTACCAATCAGATCTCAGCACATGGCTAGGATCGTTAAATGGACATCGAAGATTAGAACAACTTTTAAACAGGAGGTCTGTAGGTGATCAGCATGTAATCAAAAAGTCTGACTTGTGGCCATTTGTTTAAACTATCAGTACTGTCATTACACTGTTGACTTTCTTGATACTTAAGAGATTCCTTATCAAGTAACAGCGTTAGAAAGATATGATTTATAGCAGAAATATGAACTCTGTGTTCTGTATGTCAGAATTACATGTGCACTAACATGTGACAAAGGTTCTTAATTAACAAACATGAACAAAGGTAGCATGTCAAGTTTGAAGTCTCCTTCAATTGTCATTTTTCTGTGGAAACACAACTTTACTCTCTCAAATGTTGCCTTGATACGTTGTTCTCTTGTCAGTGTCATTTTACACAGCTGTCAGCTGTGAAATCCCTAACAAGCTGGCCACTATATGGATATTATTACAAAGTTTCATTTTTTATTTTCAAGAAATACTTGTTTCAATGTATCTGGCTATACTTGAAACATTAAAAACCAAATAACCACTGCAGTGAGGCCATTTACCCAACTCTTTATAAATGCTTATAAGTCAGAAATTAAGAAAAGTGTAATCTCACAAATATACAGGAATCTTCATGATATCAGCAATCACTCAGCGAAGTACATAAAAGAAAGATGGGGGGGGGGGGTCTGGTGATTATAGAAGAAGAATGGCAATATCTGTATGGCCAGATATTGCTGATGTTCACCATTGAAGGAATAGATGTTTAAATGTTTGTTTGTTTGTTTTTAATTAAAGTAACATATACTAATGCTATTTATGTCACCATCTGCTACTGAGTGTGTTGGTTTTCGACTGCCCTCTCTCTGGATGTATATAGTTACAAACTACATCTATCTGTACTTATGTTTGTTTGTTTTTTGTTTGTTATTTTCTTCTCTTTTTTCTCAAACCTGCGTGAAGGAAAAGTACTTGACGTGATGGCAGACACCTAGACTGCTATGCTCCCCTGTACTTATACGAGTCTTAAAACTAAGGAAGCTAGATGATGTACATTTTATTTTATGCATAACTTCAATAAACATTTAAAAAAACAAATGTAATCTGGTTGTTACCATATATAATTACAAGTTTTCTTTAAAGTACATTACTGGAACAATAACAAAGAGAATAACACTTTGGGGTGTTGTTCATAAGAATGCACAAAAACAACATGATGGGCCGGTTGGTCAGCAGAGTTTTTGTCACAGCTTAAAGTTGAGTTCACACTTGAAAAGACAGAGACAAATATTTGGTCACATGTTCAGTCAACCCTGTGCATGTGAACAGAAGCTTGGGACAGATGGAATGCTATAGAAACCCCACAGACAGAAACTTCTTCAACAACAACATTCAAGACCTATAGATTTCCAAAGAATGCAGCACCAGAATAACTGCTGAAGCAGTTACAGTGTTATGATCAGAGGTGTAGTTATGTAGATCTTTCATCTTCTGTTACAGGCCTGTTTACCAGTTAGTACAAAAATGTTGTATCTTATCTTGGTTTTCATCATATCAGGCACAAACAAAATCCCCGGTTTTATGTCACAACATCCCAGTTTTTATTATAATCCTCCAGGTGCTCATAAACAACTTTATCAAGATTAAGATAAGAGCTTATCCAGCTTTTTGAATCCAAAATAAGATTTTTAATTTCTCACATGTAACCAAGATACTTGTATCCACAGTATTGGGAAGGTTACTTTTCAAATGTATTCCACTACAGATTACAGAATACATGCCCCAAAATGTATTTTGTAACGTATTCCGTTACGTTACAAAATACAGAGTAACGTATTCGGAATACTTTGGATTACTTAATATATTATCATGCTTTTTATAACTACATGAATGTACGATTGCTGTGTGATTTAATACTATTATTGAAAGTTACTTGCCATACCAATACCAACTAAATCTTAATATAAATGAGTAACAGTAGGTGGACATTGGGTAAGGCTGCACTTTTTGCAGCGATCTCGTATAGAAAACTATTCCGTATATAAAAACAGGTCCGCTACATTCGGCTACATTCTTTAGGGATATGCCTGTAACACTCTGCCTTCATATTAAATAATTTTTTGAATAATACATTTTAAAATATTTCTTCACGTCATTATGAGTAGAGGTGACATTGGCCGCGAGATTGAGACACAGGCCCTAGAGCCTCTTAATGTGATTTGTTTGGGTTTCCACTGGGGTGACATGACCAACAATAGCGAAGGCATATATGAAAAAGGAAAAGACCGCCGTGTATTTATTTTAACAAGGAACTGTATTCTGAATACCACCCGTTTAAACGGTAACTTTAACGGAATACAGTTACTCATATTTTGTATTTTAAATAGGTAACGCCGGTACACGTATTCCGGTACTCCATAACACTGTGTATGCATGTATGCGTTAAGTGCCTAACGTTGCTCAGCCGTTTCAGAGTATTATTGTTTTATTTTGAAAGAGACAACCGGAAGTCTATGACGAAAATCCTGGCAAGATGGCGATGCCCATGAGGAGGACTTTGGGGGCTCTTCATAGAGCGATTTGTAGCAGTTTAAAGGTACTGTAACGTTTACGAGCACAGTGTTGTAGAAAGGTATACAGTCGAAATGTAGAAGAAGCAATTCGTTTGATTTGCTTCATATGAGTACTGCCCATAATCCTGCACTGGCTAGCCTCGCTAATGTTAGCTAACAGACAGAGTATGAGCATCCACATAGACACAGGGACTATTTACCTTTAAGTGATATATATATATGTGTGTGTATATATATATATATATACACACACATACACACACACACACACACACACACACACACACACACACACACACACACACACATATATATTCTCTCTCTCTACATATATATGTAGAGAGAGAGAATATAGATGTGTGTGTGTGTGTGTGTGTGTGTGTGTGTGTGTGTGTGTGTGTGTGTATATATATATATATATATATATATATGTAGAGAGAGAATATAGATGTGTGTGTGTGTGTGTGTGTGTGTATGTGTGTGTATATATATATATATATATCTGCTTGCTTGCTCAGAGGTGCTCTTTTTTTAACTAAAGAGAGACTTTGTGTTCATCTTGCTGGATGAAACAATACTACGTGGCTTGAGGTTTTCACTGTGTTAAGTATTTGACAAGATTAAGATATACAGATCACAACTTCACAGTAGTTCAATATAAACTAAAACGCGTGGTATTCCAGGCATGTACACCTGTGAGGGAGGCAAAATATTAGAAATACCTGTCAGGGTAAGGGGCACAGCCCTCTCGGTATTAAAGATAAAGGTGTCTTTTTGACAGTGCAGACAAAAGCTGAAAGTGTTTAGGTTTTGTAAAAGTAGAATTCAGGGCCAGTGAGTTTAGAGGATAACTGTGGTGGTTAAACACATATTTGTCTCCATCCTCTTAGAATGCTGAGACGTCTCTGGATGTGCAACATCCCATTCCACTTTACCTGCCGGTCCGAACCAAAAAGCGGTACTTTATCCCTCCAGCAGTGGGATTGAAGGGGAAGAGGCAGGAAAACACAGAGGCCAAAGCCCGGGCAGCAGGCATCGTCTTCAGGCAGCAGTACTTTGAGAGGCCAATCAATATCGCCTGCACTGGTAAAATGGCCCTTAAAATCAGTGATATGCATATAAGATGTTATTTCTGAAGCTAGAGCACGTTGTGGTCATTAAGTTTTTCATATCTACCAGTACGGTAGTGAATAATGCTGGATATTAGCACTCCTCTCCTAGGAACCATCTATTGTCAAAAGTAAGCAACAGTGTTGTTTTCATGCATATAAATAACCTACTGTGAACATCACCTCAGAAATGTTTAAAACTATTGAAAAGACTGAGTATCTTCAAAGAAGATAGAAGTTACACAAATGTAAACCAGAATTGAACCACTTAGAACAAATAAAACATCCATGGTAGCATTTAGGATAATAAATGCTATAGCATGCTGCAAAAAGCATCAAATGCAAAGATAATTATATTAGAAAAGCCATAATGAAGTAAAACTAAAAGGATTCAGTTGAGAGATATGCTTACGTGCTTCCTTACTTATCACTTATCGGCTAAAACCACTCAAATCAAAAATATATGAATGAATAAAAAAAACAAAAAAACAACAACCCTAGAATTAATAACAATTCAATTTCAATTCAGTTCACTTCAATTTATATAGCACAGAATCATAATAACAGTGACTTTATATTGTAAGATTAAACCCGTACAATAATACAGAGAAAACGTCAACAATGAGATCACCTCCTTGGTGACAGTGGTAAGGAAAAACTCCCCTTTAACAGGAAGAAACCTCCAATTAGGCTCAGGGAGAGACAGCTACCTGAAAATAATAATTGTAAAAGAAAAAAGTAAATAATTTTTGATAAAAGTGAATGAAGACATCTAAGTGGCAGAAACTATTGTAACATAAAAACAGGCATTAAAACCATTCGATGGAAAGTTAAACACCTCTGGGATTAAAGCAAAGGGAAACGATACAGAGATAAGTTGGAGGACATCAACTCTATTTATTGTTGCGTTTTATAGAGTTTATTATAACACTTTGTGTAAACATGCACTGAAAAATTGTGCAGCATAACAGTAAAGTGAGGAAAAACCTTTTTCTTAATTCAAGGGCATTATGTTTAAATAGTTTTAGCTTTGGGAGCAAGTTTTCATTAGCTGGCTGTTGAATGTAATCTGTAGATACAACATGAAATTAGGATCAGTAACAGATGTTGTTGAAAAGGAATCTGGCGTGCTGAGCTAACAGTTCACACGACCATTCTATATTTCATTTCCTCCCTGCTTCAGACACAGGAGTTCATGTTATAGAACTGTTTTTAGATAAGTATTCAATATTTTATCTTTACATTTCTTTTACTAATTAGGTGTTACAGCATAATCATCGTCTTTACATACAACAATTGCTTGTATAGAGAGCATATAACTAGACGTGGTAAAGGTTAATTTTCTGCCATATTTCAGTTGATAAAAGTTCTGGGTAAAAATGTGAAGATGGTCCTGATTGTTTCATTTGCCCATAGCTAAGAAAAAACAGAGATTTTAAATCCCAAGTCGATTTTTAAAGATAAATGTATTTTATTAGAAATGCGAGAATCTCAGCGTTTCAACTGCCAAACAGCTTAAACAGCAAATGATTAAAGAGCAGGGAAACTGATTTCACAAAAAGATGTAAACACAAAGCGCAGCCCGACGACACAGACGTGTACGTGTCGTCGGGGCTGAAAGCCAACAGCTCATAGATTCTGAAGCTGCAGGTTTTATCGCTCTCCGACCAAAATTCACTGAACCAGCAGCAAAAGAAGATCAAAACTATGCTTCGCGTTGACAAACGTTGCCATGAATTTTCTCGTACTTTTGCTGTTTTGCTGCCCCAAAATAAAATCGCACTCCCTGCACAGGTCTATCTCAGCGTACTTAAAGACCAGTTTCCCATCAAAAATCTCTGTTTTCTGCATTTTTTGGTTGCTTGTTATTATGCACCAGTCTACCGCTGTATAAGGTGCTGTCGGACATTTTTTTTTTTTTAAATCCAAAATGACATCCGGCCTCATTTCTGCTGTTCAATACCGAAAGAAATGTAAACTTTTTAAAATTGTGTCTCTGACAAAACCTCTGTAACTGTGTTCTGTTTCACTTCAGCAGCATCAGGCAATGTTCATATGGTGATTCATGGTTTTCTCACGTTTTTGATCTACTGCAGAATATTTTAAGGCGGTTATCTTCTATAAAAAGCCAGGCCTGGAAAATCCCCTTCATGTCTGTCTGTGGTTATTTAACAAAAATTAGAAAAATGTATGTTTATATTTTTATTATTTAATACTAAATGTATTTTATATCCAGGAATAGGTGCTATTAAGTGTCCTGAATAAGATGTCAGTGCTACACAGACGCTAAACAGAGGGTTTTAGTGCTCCAAGTAGGGTTATATATTGTTCTTGCTAAATCAGTCAGCAGGAATGATTTATTTTGAAGCATTTCCCTGCTCGGAGGCTTCACACTGGCTGATCACTCATGTCTGCTCTCTTTACCAGCGGGGATCTTCGACCCCTACATACCCCCGGAGGGTGATGCTCGTCTTTCCACTCTGTCTAAAGAAGGCCTGAAACAACGTACTGAACAGATACGACAAAGTGCCGCCTCACAGCTGGCGTGAGATTCTCTTCTTTGTGTCTTTGTGTTGTCGCTGTGCTGATGCTTTTCTTTTCTGGATATTTTTGAGAACGATTATCTTCTCAATCCAGCTGCTTAATTGAATTCATTGAATATCTTATGGTGAACTAACTGTATTCTTGTTCTTTCAGGATTCGTAAAATCAAAGAGCACGACTCCGTGTTCACAACAAAGGATTTTGCAGAGAAAGCTCAAGAAATCTTTATTGAGGCTCACCACGCCCTGACACAGTAAGAAAATAAACCCCTGTCTCACCTCACGTAGTCAACTGACAAGGAGTGTTTATTACTGTGGCACATTTTTATAGAGGTGAGAGACGCACTCAGGCAGCCTTCAGCTCTGATAATGAAACAACCTGTAGTGATAAACAGGTTATCGTGGTAAGCCAAAGTACATTACAATGAATTATGATAGTTATGATGCACATTTACAGTAATCAAACCTAATCTGTAGACCATCATCAGACACTTCATTAGGTACACCTTTTTAGTACTGGCTTGGACCCCTTTTGCCTTCAGACCTGACTTAAAGTCTTTGGCACAGATTCATTGACCATATCGCCGCACAGTTGCTGCAGAGTTGTCGATTGCACATCTATGATATGCATCTCCCGTTCCACTACATCCCAAAGGAGCTCCATTAGATTGAGAGCTATGTGAGTGCAGTGAACTCAGTTATGTTAAAGTAACAAGCTTGAGATAGTCAGAGCTTCGTGACATGCGTTACCCTGCTGGAAGCAGCCATCAGGAAATGAATACCCTGTGCTCATAAATCATGGATGGTTGTGGTTAGTGAAGATACTCGGGTAGTTTAAACGTTGAGCAGTTGATACTAAGGTCCCAAAGAAAATCCCCCCATATGCTGTTACACCAAGAACAACCTGAACAATACATGGATCCATGCTTTCGTGTTGTTTATGCAAATTCTGACTCTACCATCTGGATGCTGCAACAGAATCTGAGACTCGTCAGACCAAGTTTTTCAATTTTGGTGAGCTCGCCTCATACGAACTGTAGCGTCAGTTTTCCTGTTCTTGGCTGACAGGAGCGGCACCCATCTGTAACCCATCTAATTCGAGGTTCCACATGTGGTGTGTTCAGAGAGGAGTACTTCTCTAGGCAAAAATGCCTCGTTGCTGGTAGAGGACAGAGGAGAATGGCCGGACTGCTCACTGGATGTTCCCTGTAAACCTTGGAGATGATACTGTGGGGAAATCCCAGGATATCAGCAGTTTCTGAAATACTCAGAGCAAGCGACCCGTCACCAACAAGTACACATTTGCTCAGTGAGGATGTTTTTTGGGGGGTGATACATTTTACTAGCTGTATATGAGATATATGTACAAAGATACGAGAGGCTGATGCACAGTAAAGCAACGTGTCATGAAAACTCTCTGGCTTCAGTTTTAGAGATGAAGATTAAAATCTTTCGTCTGAATTTCAGGTTCAACAAGGAGAAACTTCACTCCTTGGTGACTGAGAGGTGTTATCCTGTAAGTTTATCCTTTGATGATCCTTGAGATAATTCAGTTCTTTGTTTTATTGTACTCAACCTTCGGTTCGGCTGCATTGTGTTCAGGAGATGACAAGGGGTAACCGATACAAGACGATCTGCTGGAGGTTTGTGGAGTCCCTGGAGCCACCCAGAGTGGTCCATGCTCGCTGCCCTGACATGGTCTCCAAAGGCAACCTGTATGGGCAGGTGACGGTTCGCATGCACTCCAAGCAGGTACAGTATAGTATGAGTATTTGTGTGTGTTGGTGTTTTCGTGTGTGAGATTGTCCAGAACAGTTTTGAGCAAGTACATTTTTCAGTGTTTTATTATAAGTTTTATTCCTCACTCACTGAACGTGTCCCTTTGTCAGACGGACACGAATCACTTCTGAGATGCTGCTCCCTTGTTTGACATGTTTCTATTTCTAATCTTGTATTTTATTGGACTCTCTTTGAAAAACTGTTCTGCGTATGTTATCACATTGCCTTCTGCTGTTTGGTTCATGACAGGAGCATAAAGAATTTTATATTGGCTTGTTGAAAGATGACATACCAACGACCTTTTTTGCCCTGTCAGTACATAAAACGAGCAAAAGCAGGTTTGATTTTATTCCAGAAGCCGTTTGACTTGTGAACACACACATTGTAAGGCTGCATGTCTTTTTTGCAGGTTTCGATGTTGTTGGTCAGTTACTCCTTCTGTAATTCAGCTCTTATTTTTAACTGTCTGGCAGCTTTCAAATGCCCCTTCTGGGACAAATTTAATATTTTCATGTGAGCTGAAGTGAAACCAGTAGCCCGGCAGCCAGTTTTTAGAGTTGCTTTGGAATCTGTGTGTCCCACAACAACTGTGTTTGTGGAAGTGATGAAAAATCTAAATCAAACGCAGGGTTAGGTTTGCGTTCATGTTACAATTAGTGTTAAGACGACTAATTGAATTTACCTCTGTCTGTGTCTGTGTGCAGACTCTGGCCATCTATGACCGCTTCGGGAGGTTAATGCTGGGAAGCGAGGAGCAGCCGAAGGATGTATTGGAGTACCTGGTCATAGAAAGGCATCTCATCAACCCCTACGGCCGGTGGCGGTTACATGGAAAAATAGTGCCATCTTGGGCCCCTGCCAAGGATCCAATTATTAAGGTGACCCTCTACTCTAAACATTTATCTTTTAGTAAGAAAAAGGCAGAGGTCCAAGGCTCTCTCCCTGTCAAATGCTAATTAAAATACTGTTATTAACTGGCCTGTTCATACTTCACTTTAATGGGCACATGAACAAGGCAGACAAAATCTGTTAGCTATTGCAAGCTTTGATATTTTTTTCTTTCTTTGCATAAATATAATACATTTCTGTGTCCTTTTTGAATAGCCTTCAGCCTTTCTTCTATAAAAAATAAAAATACAAAACGTTTCACCTTACACTAAATTTTATTCTGGACCTCTATCATGAAACTGTCTCACTTTTCAGGGTGCTGTATTCTGCAGTTTAAGCTCAGTTTTCATGGACCTGGCAGACTAGAGCCTTGAAAGCACACACTACTATACATTTCATCTATCCAAAATTAGTGTCACACTGTAATATAGAGCACCAATGAAGACCAAGGGAGCACTTCCATTCAATTTTAGCATCTTTCTAGCTGTCACAGACGACTAAACGTAGCTAATATTACAAATGCTGCCTCTTCAGTGACTGAAAATCCACGACCCTGAACAAAAATGACAATCGGCAGTCATGTTAAACAAGCTGTTTAAATGCATCTTATATGTGTGGCTTCTTCTGGCCTTACTCAACAAAGAAAACAAGAAGGGCAGTCAACTTTATCTAAAGGATATCCACATTTTTTGACATCTTCAGGGGAAAAAAAAAAGCTCTAAAGTCAGATAGCCGCCTCGTCAATTGTTATCAGAGGAGATGCTATTCTGCTGTTTGAGCTGGATCTGTTCTAAATACTTCGGGAGATGATTTCCTTGTGTCACCCCAATTCTACATTCATACAACAAGATGAAATTAGGCAGTCGTAGGCTGCATCATAGCAGGTTGAAATCTGCACTTTTTACACGGCAGACAGTCGTATTTTGTATGTAAAATGTAATTTGTCTGAAAAGATAATGCAAGTAAATACAATTGCAGCTCTACTGAAATATACTGTAGAACAGTGTTTTGAGTCAAAGGTAGTTAATAATTACCACTCCTGTCACCTGGAATTTAAACCTGGTGATCTGCTGCATTAAGGTGAATCTGTTACAAGTTGCTCCCACACGAGCGTGTCAGGGAGATTCAGTAAAGAAAAGGCAAACCAGGAGGTTGTGTTAAGTCTACAGAAACCTTTGCAAAGCGAGAGTGACACAGGAGTTGGCTTGCATTAAATGCATCACTGCTGAGAACTGAGAATGTAATCACCTTAAATATGTGAGTCAGTCCCTGCTGTGGCTCAGATATATGTGGCAGATGGAGCTGTAATGTTGCCTGGAAGGTGTTTTTTACCATCAGCATCAGAGCTCTGCAAAAAAAAGCGTTAGTCATACTGTCAAAAAACCCATGATGTGATGTGAAGATGATTCACTAAACTCCTCATTCTAATTCATCTGTCGATAAGAGATTGTGGTGATCAGCTGTGAACAATTAGTGTCTGTCTCTTATTTGGGCTTCAGGGCAAGAAAGCAAAGGAAATCTATGTCAGTATAATAAAAGGAACTATGCCTCAAGTGATGTATCAGAATCTGATCAGTCTTTACTAGAGGTTCATGATAACATTGGAATAAGTTACTGTATATACCTTTTATTCTAATACTAATATTCTAATGAATTCTGATTCTAGTATTTAGTCACTAATTGAGACATTTGTGACAGATAAATTATTTTAGCTTTGATCATACAGGTTAGTATGTGTCTGCCTTCTGTCAGTCACAATCTGTCAGTGAAACGCCTCCTTGCATTTTGTCCATGAACTCAAACCAAAAAAAACTTTCCCCCCACTGTGATAGAGAATCTAAAGATTGTTTTCAGGAGAAAACATTACAGGTAAACTAGAGAAGTTTATTTTTCTTTTTATGAAACCTTTCTGCAGTTCTGATCTTAAACGTTGATTGCTGTTGGAACAAAATATGCCAGCACACGTTCTGCAGAAGGCTTTTGGACTTCACCAACATTTAAATAAGATTCCACTTTGTTTTCTTCTTCTAGACGGTCATGATTCCTGGTCCAGAGCTGAAGCCAGGAGAAGAATTTGATGCCCTGAACTATGAAGTTCCTAAACCAGAGGCAGTACAGTGGTATAAATGAGCCACCAGGGGGCGCTGCGCCTTTCATCGAACCACAGGCGGACTGTGTTATTCATGGGCCAAATGTTGTTTAAAAGTTGGCTGTGGCTGGTTATAATTTGTCCACTTCGGCAGGAAACCAGGCTTCCCTATGAGGCTCGTTTCTGATTGAAAAGAGGCTTTGGTTGTTGAGGCACTGGAAGCAGCAGGTGAATTTTAGATACTACTGCACAGAAAGCCAATAAAACCTTCTTTTCATGATGGTTTTGTCTCAAACTTATTGTTTTATTAAATTGATTGTGCACATGTAAGAAATAAAATGGTCAGATGTACAGAAATTGAGTAATTTATTTCTGCGATGGATATACTCAGGAAATATGAGAAAGTGTCTCACCTGGTTTTCTTTTCACAAATTACTGTTAGCACAAATCAAGATGTGTTACAACTATATATATGTGTGTGTCTACAATTTACAGTACACTCATTAAAAAAACAACAACACACAAACATTGCTTACAAAACTAGGTCAGTCCACTGACAAAAAAAAAAGACTTGGAGCCAACAATTGGAGTTAAGCAATAAAATCACTGTATGACACTGTAGCAGCATAAAGTCTGATGATAACCATCAATGAATTTCAAACAATATTTGCTGGCATGGACATGCAGCTTAATTACATCTTAACTAACAACTGCTGATATTTAAAGTCCAGAATTTACCACATATTACTGTTTTTTTTTTAAACTTGGAAGCTGACTCTGAAATCTGTGAGCAGTGATTCAGAACTTAAAGTAGCATTCACTAATATCACACACTGAAATTAAAAGCATTGTTTGATGTGAAGAAGTGATTAGCGAATGATGACCATCTGATAATCATAAGATGTTGTCTTTAAAGAAAACATATTGTCAAGATCTGTTAAACAACCAAGGAACATTTACTACTGTGGTGCAAACCACTTTTGGCTTAAGTCATTTGTGCTTAAAAACGTAATCAGCCTTATCAAATAGCTGCAGTGTTTTCAAAAGGTGATTACACAACAGCTCTGTGGTGATTGCAATGTTTTTCATATGTTTTTCTTTGACTCGGAGTTCAGATTAAGTTCATGCACTGTGTGAAACAAGCTGTTTGATCTTTCTTTCCTATCTTTTTAGACCATCTTCCTTTTGATTAGTTGCTCCTCAACAACAGAAGGTATAAACAGTTGGTGGGTGCCTGAGGTGACCACATTAGGGATATCCCCTCCCAATGATATCAAATAATGAGCACAGTAGATAGAACTGTCTGAAACCAAGCTATTGACTCACAGAATAATTTTCACACACCATTAAAAACTTTGTGTTCAAATATGAGCAGCTACCACTGTGGCAGTGAGCATGACCGAAAATGAAAGCATAGTCGGTCCACTTTAATAGTAAACACTAGTTTTTAGTCAGGAAATGAGTCATCCAAACAAAGAAGTATGCATAGTTTTATCAATACTTTTGAAATGTAACTGTGTCCATTGTATTCCTGCTTGACAGTTTGTATTTTATTTTAGTTTGAACAAATGATTTTTTAAGACATTTTGAGTTGTCTGGTGTATATTTATATGGGGCAGGAGTATTCCAAAGTGTCGTATCTGTAGACACCCTGTGTTGTACTTTTGTTTGAGAGTAGTGCTGACTTAACTTCAGCTTTTGTAATAATTGTAGCTCAGCCATCAATATACTGATCTCATGGCAAAATTGAGTGACGTCACTCAAAGACGCACAAAATCATTTGCATTTAATATGGGGGACAGAAACAAAGACATTGGACTTCAGCTAACTGCTTTACATGCCCTTCTATCATGTAAAAATCTTTTTTGTGTTAAATGTATGGGGTACATAAATCTTCTGTATGTACATTACAAAATGTATTTTCAGTCAGGTCTGCACAACTTGGAGTGTCCAGCCAAGTCTAGCCTTCCAGGATTTTAGACATGTGGGCATGGCCCGGCTGTTTGTCCAATTTCATTAATCAAGTCTACTCTTTAATTATTGTTTAATAATCCATCAGAAAGAAATTTTGCCGTTGCCAGCTGCAGGGAAGCTCTTCTATAGCTGAGCCTACAGTAGCTACAAAAGTATAAAGCTATAGGTCAGGTGGGAATACAAGAGCTTCAGCAGCACACTCGGCATCGTCCTCTTCGTCTTCCTCTGGAATATTCTCTGGCTCCCATGTAAAGATATCTGACGCATTGTCAGTGAATGAGCCAGATGTGCTCCTTAACATCTCCCAAGGGCACAGAGCATCTCGCCTGCCCAGGGCTAAGTTTGCCTTAGACTCATCTGTTTGCTCAGGGCTTGTGTCTGCTGGAGTTCCTTCGACACTAAGGCAGCTCTGACTTTCTATGACATCCTTGTCACTGTTGGGAATATCATTTTTGTCTTCACCTGCTCCAGTGATACTTTTCTTTTGGACGGTTTCATCAGTTTCCCACGGACAAACATTTGCCAGAGCACTATCTTGTTTTTGGAGAATGTTTGGTTCTTCTGTCTCCCATGGACAAACATCTGTCCGAGTGCTATCTTGTTTTTGGAGAATGTTTGGTTCTTCTGTCTCCCATGGACAAACATCTGTCCGAGTGCTATCTTGTTTTTTCAGAACTTTTGGTTCTTCAGTCTCCCACGGACAAACATTTGCCAGAGCACTATCTTGTATTTGGAGAATGTTTGGTTCTTCTGTCTCCCATGGACAAACATCTGTCTGAGTGCTATCTTGTTTTTTAAGAACTTCTGGTTGTTCAGTCTCCCACGGACAAACATTTTCTTTAATGCTATCGTTCTTTTTGGCAGCCATAGTGTCTTCAGTCTCCCACGGACAAACATTTGCCAGAGCGCTACCTTGTATTTTCAGAACTTTTGATTCTTCAGTCTCCCATGGACAAACATCTGCTTTTGTGCTGTCTTGCTTTTTCAGAACTTTGGGGGTTTCTGTTTTCAGTGGACAAACATTTTCCTGGGAAATGCCCTTCCTTTGTAGTTTTTCAGATGCGTTTGATACTTCAGTTTTAACTGTCCCTGCTTCACCTGTTTCCCATGGACAAACATTTGCTCGAGCGGTGCTCTCTGATATTTTGGGGATCTCTGGCTTTCCTGATTCTGGTTCCTCTATTTCCCATGGACAAACCTCTGCTGGCTTTTTAAGTTCTTGAGACATTGTTTTGGTCGCTGCAGTTTTTTCAGGTAGTGCTGTTTCCCAGGGGCATACATTAACTCTTGTGCTGTCTTTTCCATCAGTATGTTCTGAAGTAGCTTTCAAAAGTGAGGTATCTATTTCTAAATCTTCTGGATTGTCTTGTTCACTTTCCCAGGGACAAATATGTACCTTTATTGTCATTTGTGGAGTTGATTCTGTAATTGTCTGCTCCGTGTTACTGCCTTCCCATGGGCAAATATTTTCCTTGATTGTCGGGGGATCAGGGAAATCCCATGGAGAGCTTGCTGCTGCTTTGTTTATGTGTTTACCCCAGTTTGAGGCAGGTGATATTGCATGGTAATGTTGCTCATTACTTGATGCACCAGGATAGATTGCAGCTTTCATGACCTCTCGCTGAAGGGGCACTGTCAGTGTTCCCCTGTTTTCTAAAGGATTTAAATTTTCGTATACACCTTCAACCTTGTCCTGCATATCCCACGGACAAACATTAGCGTATTCATTAGTTTGTATTACTGAAGGCTGGGGAGACTCTGAAGTCTCCCAGGGACATATGTTTAATATGCCTTTTAAAGGCTGCTGTGCCTGTAAATCTTTAGAAAGGATAGTGTGAGAAACAACTGGAATATCCTGAGATTCCAAAGGACCCACTTCTCCATGACCACTTCCTCGTCTTCTCATGTTCGCTTGCTCTTGAGATTCCCAAGGACATACGTTAGATCGTTCAGATACCTGTGATTCCCAAGGGCAGACATCTGCTTTGATGCTCTGCTGCTTCTTTGGTCCCTCTCCACTAGCGATATCCCATGAACATACATCTGTATGAGGAACATTACGGGTTGGAGTAATTCGATAACTACCTCTTCTGTGAGTTGAAGGGGTTCTGGAGCTGCTTATAGAACTTATACTACTACGTTTACTACTCTGCCTTGACAAAAGCACGTGTTCATATGTCCCATCTTTTTGCATATCTTCTGAATCACATGGATGGATAGAAGATTTTACAATTACAAGCCTTCGTGGGCTTCTGTCAGAGGAATCCCCAGAAGAGAGTCTGACTGCATTCTGCTTAACAAGACATGGTTTTCCATCTGCTGTTGTCATGCTTCTTTTCTGGAGTGACCTCTTTTCAATGCTAGGATGTCTTGATGTTCCTGACCTTGGTGTTGTTGAAGCACTTTCCTGACTTTTTTGCGAAATAGAATCTTCTCTATTTAAGCTTCCATCCTTGCTGGACCTGCTAGCTGCATCAATTGATCCCATCAATGTTTTCACAGTCAGCCACTTAGCGGTTGTAGTGGTGCGGAAAGAGAAAACACGCTGATCCTTCGCAATCTTTGGTCTTGGAGAACCAGGTGCACTTGTAGACATGGTAGACTTGGGGGACTCGGTTTCACCTTGTAGGCCTTTGTCCACAGAAGACTTCTTTTCTACAGGTGGCAAATGGTCCCAAGGACAGATAAGTGCAATTGGAGATGGTGGCCTTTTTTCCTCATCATCCCCAGAGTTTGCATATGTGACATGCTTCTGGTTCTTGTCACTTGACTGTTCTGGCTCCACCTCCCAAGGGCAGATTTCAGCCTTGTCAAATGACTCAGATTTGAGAGCACTCCTGGTCTGGTCACTTATAGAAAGGCTTGGCCTCGACCTCACTGTGTTGGCTCTGTTAACCTTGGGTATATTCTCCATAGAATGGCTGGTAGTTGAGGTTAGGCTCCAAGATTTATGAAGTCTGTTGTGATCAGGATGCAAGAGATTGGTATCAATCGTCAGATTCTGGGCACTGGCTGACTTACAGACCCCTGGTGGTATATCCAAGGAGTCTGTCTCAGATCGCTGTGAGGATCTCTTCACAGTATTGGCCCTTAATGTGGAGGTGTGCAAAGACTCTCGTTCCCTGACATAGTGATGATCACTTTGCGACTTACGCATGGATGGTGATGGTGATAGAGATGCTGACTTCATTGAACTTCTGTAACTGATACTGACCGTCTCTGTAGACCTTCTAAAAGAGTCAGAATGATTCCCACTTCTACTGCGGAAGGATCCATCTTTCTCCTCACGGCTGCACTGGCGGCTCATCGTTTCTGGGATTTCAGCTATGCGTTTTATAAGGGATCTCCCCAGTGCACATCGAGAGCTTCGTTTTTTAGGTAGATGAGGGTTGTTTGCAGCCATCTTCTTCGTCTTGTGGACTTCTAACTGGGCATATAATTTCTTCAGTTCATCCTGATGCATATGAAGAAAGGAGGGAATTGATGAGATAGAGGTTGAAATGATTGAGAAGAGGAAAAGACAAGGAGAGTCAGGATAGGTAAAGAGTTTTCAAGTATGAAGAACACAGTTCAGGTTAAAGCAAAGGATTGAAGGGTGGAGAAAGTTCATAGAAATTTGTTCAGTCTACAGTTAACTGTATTTACTGTTACTTTATGATTTCATTTATAACATATTTACCATTTGTTTATTGAATCTACATATAAACATAATTAAAATTAAGGGATAATTATTTTTTCTTTTTTAAATGTAGCCTTTGGAATTTCTTCCATATTATGTGCATTATGCCCTACTGCAAAGTGATAACATCGTTCTGTGGGGACAACAGTGTTTACCCGAAAGTCATCAGGGTCCACACTGTGCTCACTCCATGCAGAGTGAAAACTGCTGTTGAGGTAGGAGCCAGAGCGCCGCAGGTCAACTTCATCTTCATACACCTCTGCTGCAATCTCCTCTCTCCCAGGTTTGGATACATAAAGGAACTGTGGAACACATAGGAGAGAAGCACATGTAAGATAACTGGTCTTGACTCAACATAGTCCATAAGTAATAATTACACATACAGAAAGAAGTCTTGAACATTGTTTAACTAGAAGGACTGATTGGAAGGCTTTCCACTTCAGTTGAATTCTACTTCATTTATATAGCACCATATCATAACAACAGTCACCTCTATGTGTTTTATATTGTAAGGTAAAGAAGCTACAATAATAAAGAGGAAACCCCAACAATCAGACGAACTCCTATGAGTAAGCACTTGGCAACAGCGGTGAGTTCCACCAACATTTTATGATATCTAAGTAAATGTAGCATGTTAGCTTAATACATATTAGCATTTAGCATACATTAGCATACTGGCTGGCTTTCAAGCAGAACTAGACCATGCTGAGTTAGCGGTTATCGTTAGCATTATATAACGAGGTCTTATATTTAACATAAAGTCGAGTTACATGCTTAAAGTAGTTAAAGATAAAGCTAACAAGTTTGAGAATACTGTGAGATATCATTTAGATTTTTACAGCATGTCATCCAATCAGAAAATAAGTGGTTTGAGTCCCAGCTACTCTGAATGTTGAAATATCCATGGGCAAGATACAGAACACAGGGTTATCCCTGATGCATCCATGTGAGTGTGTATGTGACTGTTAGACAATATATTAATGTGTGTGAATGAGGCTTGTAGTAAAATTTTTTTTTTTGCCAAGGGCAGTAGAAAAGCGCTAATCCATTTTCCATGACTTTTTTTCTATTCTTACTAGTGCTGTCAGCGTAAATCTCGTTAAAATGACGTTAACGCGGCAAATCTCCGTTAGCGAGTTAACGCGGATCACCCCGTGCACGGGGCTGCATGGCGCTAACGTGTTAACCAGCTAACCGCGCTAACGCATTGACACAGTGCAGCCCCACGCACAGGGCGGTCTGCGTTAACGAGGTTATGGTGTAACGTCATTTCAATGAGATTAACGCTGACTGCACTAATTCTTACTGTATAATTAGTCTACTGTGGCACTATGGACATAAAAATGTGGAATACCTTGGGAACAAAGAGCAGGGCGAGTGTCACAGTGATGGTGACATGGGTGTGTGTGAAGGAGAGCAGAAGCATCCAATCAGGATGAAGAGATGGAAAGGTAAATCTGTGGGAAGCAGAAAATATAGAATCATCCCACGTCAACGTGTGTTGGCTTTCTATTTCGTATGGTACACAGACATATTGTTAAGCATGTGATGGGCTTTACTGCCTTTCTTTTCAGACACATTGACCTTAGTGGTCTTGGTTACTGTTTACCGGAACAGGTGGAACAGAGAGGAGAGAAGCAGCTCATTGTGGATGGCGATGCCCATGTAACGAGGTTCATGGAAAGCTGAGGGTACTGGCCTTACAGCAGTCCACAGTGAACTCCCCCAGCACAGGAACAGAAGCTCAGCTGTAGCAGAAGACTTTATAATCACTTGGATGTTCAAGAATACACAGTACAAATGTTGAAACTGGTTTTACTTCACTCTAACAGTAGTTTTGTGGTGCTTTATGTTGTGCGCTAAAGCTCTTAATACTGGTGACAACTTAAATACCTTTCTTGAATGCAATTCAAAGAAGTCTCATTTAAGCTTATTCAACAGTGAAATTATTTTTTAAGATATATTCTGGTTTCTTATAATTTAATGGCCAGCTATTTACTGATGTATACTTTTTTATTTTTACCTAGAACTTAAGTTGTCAAGATAATTCCAGTGAATTGCTGACAAAGTGATCCTGTGTGCCCCACTGGATTTTATTGTACCAACGCTGCCTTCTACTTTGTTGGCTAATTTATTGCTTTAAGGAATAAGTGTAAAAATGGACTTGTAATGAACTATAATAATAAAGTTGTAAACTTGCCCATAGGTGTGAATGTGAGTTCGAATGCTTGTCTGTCACTATGTGTTGGCCCTGTGATAGACTGGTGACCTGTCCAGGGTGTACCCCGCCTCTCGCCCAATGACAGCTGGGTTAGGCTCTAGCCTGATTATGATGATGACACATCTAAAGTAGTATTTACTGAATTCTTAGACCTAAAATGAATCAGATTATCTTTATTATGTCCTTATGCATAAAGACTTAGAGGTGAAAGAGGTTTTACTTTCTTTTTATCATAACTGTAAATAGATATAGACATAGGTACACTTTGAGATTTAATAGAATCACTGTAACAGCTACTGTATGTTTAATGATGCTGTTGATACTCTTAACAGGTTCTTTACATGTAGTTTACTTACCTACAGCCATCATGTAGTCCCAGCGGTCAAGGTAACACATGTTGAAGCCCTGTCCATCAGGTGTGTTGGTTGTGATGAAGACTGGAATGTTTCTGTCACGATTCTGCATAACACCCACCGTCCATGCACACAGGAACCAGCTGACTGTCATCAGCATCACTCCCAGAATTCTCAGTAAATGGAGGCTGGACATGTAGGGCATTCTCTGGGCTGTGCGTGACAGGAACACCTTCAGTACTCTGGTCCAAAACAAGAGCAGTATTGGCCCTTAATGTGGAGTATTTGGGTACTAAAGACAAACTGGTGCAACTTGTAGTAAACAGTAAAGTCAGTGACTGAGTGTTGAATTTGATGTCACTTCAATATGAAGTTTCTTGAGAGATGTCTTTGCCTGGAGAGACTTTTAATATCAGTGGAATTAGGCTCAAAGCAAGTAATGTAAGTTAGACAAAAATCCACAGAATAATTTTTGCTCTCCACGATAATTGCAGATTTATACAAGCTGGGGAGATCTCTGGGAGCTATTTCTAAACAACTGCAGATTTCAAGATCATCAGTTCAAACAACTGTAGATAGGGTGTTCAAATCTCCAGCCAAAGTTATTCCAGAAACTTGTTGATGGCTATCAAAAGATCCAGGATCACGGTGCAACTTGAAACCTGCCAAGTGACGTTTAACCAAATATTAGTGTGAGTGTATTTATACATTTAGCTTATACGTAGACCTTTGTGGATTTGAGAAAATCCCCAATAAATCACTCAATGTTTATTTGAAAGGACAGAAATCAGAAACAAAGTCTTCCCATTTATGGTACACTCTGGGTGTACAAGTTAGCAAACTTTAGCTGATAAGTATACGCATATAAATTCAAGAGGAACATGCTCTTTCCCCCCATAAAATTACACAGTCTTAAAGGCAAGTGGTTTAACTTAGTTTTGAAATGAATCATTTTATAGTCTCTTTATAATATAGTTTTGTTTGCTAAAAAGCAAAACAAAGCAGACATCTATTGTCCTCCCAGTACTCCAAAAACTCAATTAACTTTTCAATTTTAAATAATAAATAAAAATACTATGTTATGTGGAAACCATCGTATACAAGTTGCTCTTTGACCACAAATAGTGTCTGTATCAAAACATATTAAATATATGACAAATATGATCAATTTCATATTATTTGATATGAGATTTATATTTGTAGATACTCACTGAACCCAAATGTTATTTAATTATAACTGAATGCAGTTGTGGATTTATTAGTAGGCCTAATTTCCTTCCAGCTCACTCAGAAAAAGATCATACAAAATATCTTCCAGTAAAATAAACTAAATATTTTACAGTAAAGTTCATGTATTTTTCAAGAAATTGAGCATTTATTCAAAGCCATTAACCACTGTGCTATGATGTTTAAGGAGAAGGTATTAAACAGAAGCACTTAATTTTAACTACATTAAATGTTAGTATCGACTACTCTCAGTGCTAACCTACCTGTACATCTTAAGTGTGACTGTGCCGTAGACAATGGAGAAACCAAGCATTCGCACCCAGCGGAGCAGGATGCACCTGAAGGTGCTTGGCCTGAAGTACATGATAAAGACCTGCAGAGACAAAGAAAGAAATGCTTAGTGAAAGAAAAACTACAGCTATACACGACCAACCAACAGTTTCTATTGGTGTATAGATAGTTGGCGCAACCAGTTATTAGGTTTAGGGGGCGATCACTTTTTCACCATGTAGGTTTTGGATTTCTTTCCCCTTAAAAATAAACGCCTTCATTTAGAAACTGCATTTTGTGTTTACTTGTCTTATTTTTGTCTAATATGCAATTTTGTTTGATAATCTAACAGATTTAAGTGTGACAAACTTATCAAAAAATAGGAGGTAAACACACCACTGTATGTACATTACCAGTTAAAAGTTTGGACACACCTTCTCATTTAATGGTTTTTCTTTATTTTTTTAATACTTTCTACATTGACAAACTGAAGACATTGGACATATGAAGCAAGATATATGGAATTATGTAGCAAAGAAAAAATTGATAAATAACTCTAAATATCTCTTATATTTCAGATTCGTGAAAGTAGCCACCCTTTGCTTTGCTGACAGCGCTGCAAATCCTTGGCCTTCTCTCAGTGAGCTTCATGATGTCGTCACCTGAACAGGTTTTCACTTCACATGTGTGCCTTGTCAGGGTTCATTTGTGAAATTTCATGCCTTCTTAAAGGAGTTGGGACCATCAGTTGTGTTGTGCAAAAGTCAGGTTGGTACACAGCTGACAGCCCTATTTGACAACTGTTAGAATTCATATTATGGAAAGAACCAGTCAGCTAATTAAAGCGAAACAACAGTCCACGATTACTTTAAGAACTGAAGGTCAGTCAGTCCACAAAATTGCTAAAACTTTGAGTTCCCCAAACATGCTTCCAGACTGTGTAAGGGCCATTTGACCAACACGGAGAGTGATGGAGTGCTGCCCCAGATGGCCTGGCCTCCACAGTCACCTGACCTAAACCCATTCAAGATAGTTTGGGATGAGATAGACTTCAGAGTGAAAGCAAAAGGGCTAGCAAGTGCTCAGCATCTCTGGGAACTCCTTCAAGACTGTTGGGAAACCATTTCAGGTGCCGACCTCATCAAGCTCATTGATGGAAGGCCAAGAGTGTGCAAAGCAGTAATCAAAACAAAGGGTGGCTATTTTGATCTAATCAAATTTCAAACACGTTTTGAGTTGTTTCACACTTCACACTGTTTATTACATAATTCCATATGTGTTCATTCATAGTTTTGAAGTCTTCTATGATGTAAATAATCATGAAAATAAAGAAAAACCCTTCAATGACAATGTGTGTCCAAAGGTTTGACTGGTAGTGTATACATACACACACCACATCTGTTTTTACTGATGCCTCTGCTGACCGTATAAGCGCACATCACGCCTGACTGTAATCACTTTGCTGTGATGGTAGCATGAGCAAAACAGTGTCAGCCACTCAGGATAAGAGCATAATCTATATCTTGTGATAATGTAAATGCAAACATACATCACTGTGTTCAAACTGCTTATACAGAATAAACTGTTTAGAGTGACAACTTATGGAACAAAAGTCATGGCAGGAAGGCCCGTTTAATCAGTATAAATGGCCAGCACACAAACACAGATTGGGGTCTCTGTTATAGATGGAGCTGCACAGCAGAAAGAAATAATGTGATTGGTCAACCCAAAGATATAGTGCAGTGAGTAAGCTGAGCAAAATAAAACAATCAATGACAGAATAAATGAATCAATGCAATAATCCAGTAACTCCAGTGATTATTTATTGGGAACCTGTGTTCGCCAGTGCAGATTTGCATCATGGGGCTCTAAACCAAGCTCTCCTCTGATCTGACATTGTCTTTATTAACTATATACTCAAAAACCGACTTTAAAGCTGAGGCTAAAAATGAGAACACAGATATCCTGATGTCTTCTAGATGCCAGTGATATCCAATAATAAAGCTCAAATCCTCCTCAATAAAACCAGTTCAGTTCATTAA
The DNA here is from genome assembly GCF_000239375.1 of Pundamilia nyererei. Lineage (NCBI taxonomy): Eukaryota > Metazoa > Chordata > Actinopteri > Cichliformes > Cichlidae > Pundamilia > Pundamilia nyererei. The sequence goes on from NW_005187723.1 coordinate 403,902, forward strand.
TATAAAAATAAAGCTGCTGTTCTTATGAAGCTGAACTAATGAGTGCAGAGGGACAACAGTTGTTGTTCTCTAAAAAGTAGTTACTAAGTAGCCAAAAGGTACCTACTACTACAGGTGCTACTACACCGAGACACTCATATTGATCTTTTTTTTGTTGACATTAGAAAATCCTGCTACGTTAACGGGTCATGGTGGATTTCAAAACCAGCTTGAGTATGTTGGTGGGATGGTCAACAACCTTCCTTCATGCAGGGGATTTATTTGTAGATGAAATGGCAACTTTACTTCAGCGACACCCCAGTGAGATGACAGACCGAACTCTGACCTTTCATCTGGGGCTTTCAGAACTACAGTCAGCTATGTGGGCTGCAGGTCACCTTTGAATTAAAAAAAAGAACCCTCACACAACATGATCCCAAATATTTGCTCATTTCCAGTCTTGCTTCCACCTCTTACGTCACCACAGCAGGTTTTAGATCTTTAATTTCATAACTGAAATATATCCTGTATTCATGTTTGTATATTCTTGCCTTCCATGCTTTCATCTGCATCATCATTTTGTATAGTTCTACACAAAATGAACTGACACATGTATCTCTGCATTTACATTTCTTTTTCTTCTTTCAGCTGCTCCCTTTAAGGGTTGCAACTGCAGATCATCTGCCTCTATTACATTAAATCTACATTTACATTTACAAGTACTTATTCACGTAAATTGACATTTATGATATTTGCATTTATTACTGGCATTGTTATTATTATTTAGCTCTTAAATGGATACCAAATATACCTGCAGGCTGCTATCTGAATAAAGGTGAGATGACTTGACTATATTTTAGTTTGCTCATCATCGATAGGTTTGAATGACATGTGGGAGGGGCTTCTGTATTTGCAGAGTTCGCCCTTCTTATTGACATCACACAGAGCCAAGAGTCCTGAATCCTGAGCTTTTTGTTTGCATGGATTACTTGTAAGATGACTCTGTTTCACAGAAGCACCTACCACTGTAACAGCATATATAACATAATAGGTCCACTTAACTGTGTGTGCAAAACACTGCAATCCACTACACATCTTACTTTTGGATAGCAGATTCAATAAATCTTAAAAATGAATGCATCCTATATATTATACTGTAAAAAAAATAGCTTTGAAGATCATCACTTAAATATTCTTCAAATGTTAAAGTCAGCATTTTGTTTTGTTTTTTAAGCTGTCCTGCCTACAGCTTTAACAAGCTGCATATGATCTGCACCCACATTTACTTTGCCAAGAGGAGCTCTATAAACTCTCTATAGGCTCATCTTGATATCCAGTTTCTTTTTATTTTATCCTTTTTATTTTTTTTAAGAGTTTGCATGCTCTTCCTGTGTTTGTGTGGGCTCGCTTCCTCCCACAGTCCAAAGACATGCAGTTAGTGGGGTCAGGATAGCTGGTGAATCTAAATTGCCCATGGGTATGAATGTAAGTGTGAATAGTTGTCTGTCTCTTTGTATTAGCCCTGCGACTTTACAGAATTGCCATGACCCCAGGAAGCAGCCAGCCGAAAGAAGCCGGTCACCCAGTCCAGAGCCAGCACCCGCAACTGCAAGCACCCTGGACCCCACACTTCAAGAATGCAGGGCAGCAATGCTACCCCACCATCTCACCACACCTCAGCTAAAGCTTGGCCTCTTCCAAATCAAAGGCCAAGAAAAGTCCTGTTTCAGTATTAGGATCGTCTCATGTCTCATGATCATCCATCCGTTGCGGGGACAGCAGCCTAAGCAGAGAAGCCCAGACCTCCCTCTTCCCAGCCTTCTCCTTCACCTTGTCCGGGGGAACAACAAGGCAATCCCAGGCCAGCCAAGGGATATAATTTCTCCAGCGTGTCATGAGTCATCTCATCCTTGTCAGATGCTCGATCCACCTCAACTGGCTCCTTTCAATGTGGAGGAGCAGCGGCTCTACTCTGAGCCCCTCCCAGATGGCCGAACTATCCCTATCTCTGTTGGAGAGGCCAGCCACCCTTCAGAGAAAGCTCATTTCCGCCGCTCGTATCCACACGTATTATATGATCATGTTTCTTTTTACATATACAATCTAATGCAACCACCAAATACAAAGCACCTTATGAAGTGAATAATTGCTCTATTATACTCTCAAAATCCATTAACATGTTGACACACTCGACATTAAACTAAATCATCTGTAATGCGGAGCACAGGACCAGCTCTGCACACACTAAATCACTCTGTAGATCAAATTGACTGACACTTTCAGATGGATTAAAAGAAAAAAATCACATCCGGGTTATGTTAACGCCTCTTTAATTGGTAAAATGAATCTAAAGATTGATTGATAATCTATGACCGGAGCTGAGGGAGGTTATGAAATGTGCCGACGATGAACACGCCCTGGCATTTCTCATACACGCCCTCAACCCATTCACCCTCCCTACAAATCGTCCATTGTCACATAATCTAAGATATGGAGCTGTGCAGTGATCCGTGAAGAGCTCTAATCTGTGGGGCTCTCAGTCGGCTGGCTCGGTCAGAAACTCACCGGGAAGTAGAGGAGCAGGGAGCCGAACAAGATTGTCTCCAGCAGCAGCAGGCCAGAAGCCCGGATCCGCTGCGGGTGGAGGAGGAGAGGAACAGCTATTATGAGAAATTGTTGCAAACAGCACTACAGAATATAACACACATTAATGTAATGTGGATTATGCTACTACTACTGCTGCTGCATCTGCGGTTGATTTTATGATTAGGATTAATTATCAGACTAAAAGTTTCATACAATAAGATGATGAATAAAAACTGGATTGATTTTTTTAACAGAATGTATTTGGCTCAGCAGTCACCGTCAACCTTCCATCTAAACATGATCTATATGGTGGCCTTGCTAAGCCAAAAGATGTGACTCACCCGGTTGCGACGATGCCGGTAGGCCACCAGCATGCTGATGAAAATGAGGAGCATGAAGACCCCCTGGATGGCGAGCACACCAGACCTAAGAAGCCAGTCCTCCTGCACCCAGCATGGGGTACCGTCCTGGCAGCTCTTACAGCCCGGCCAGCAGGGGAGACAGATGGGCATGTTCGGGTAACACATACCATTGCTGTCACTCTCATTCACAGGGGCTCTATCTGCATCGCATACAGACACACACATCTATTCAACCTACACAAAACCATGGCAAAACCTCATATACATGCGACCTCCACAAGGAGCTTAAAACAGTATGTTAAAGGTTTGCATAGATTGGGTCTAAATGATTCATCTTAATTTTGAAATAATCTTTTTTAGTTTTGAATTTTGACTTTGAAAGATCTGGTTTAATAATTAGCACAATTCCTGTTGTTGTAGATGGTCCAAAACCAATGGGTGCTGTCATGGTGGCTGCATCTATGATTTAAACAGTCTGACTACTATGAAAACCAGCCTAAAGAGACCTGGTAGCCTGCTGCCTTTGCAGATGCTTGAAAAGAGTTAATTTGTTAGCAGCAGTGGATAGTTGATCGTCGCCTGGGCACAGTTTGCACTTTACCATCACTTTCTTGTTCTTTGATGCAAAACAAATAAAAGTAATGTCCATA
>NW_005187723.1:416851-418900 GCF_000239375.1 Pundamilia nyererei
GGATGCCGCGTGTTAATCTAAGTTAAAAGCTAAATGGATACATAATGCCTCAACTGAGAGCATTATCCTTTTCTAGAGAAATCCTGTTCAACAGCAAATAGTCACACACACACACACACACACACGCACACACATGTACTGTATATATAAACTCACAGCTCCCTTATCGGATGCTAATGGCACAGGTTGAACATTAATGTGATGTGGATTATACACAGCACATCTCAAGCAGATATTTGTAATAAATCAGTAGATTCACTCTGTAACGTTTAAGCTGAAACTTACCAGCTACTTCTAAAGCTTTACAGCCTCTTGGCTTCCCCAGAGCCCCAGGGTTTCATCAGTGTTTATAGTAATAGCCTGACATTTGACCTAACATAATATAAAGTATTACTGCATACAGTGGCTCTGATTAACTGCTGGACTGTCCTAAAAAGTCCTCTGCTGTTCTTAACGTTTACATCACAAGTTTGCTTCAATAACTGTATTTGTTGTAGCAAAATTCAATGTTTGTGTGAATAGTTAGCATCATCTGTGTTTTAGTGTGGTACTTAATGGCTGATAAAAGGAGGGTTATTCTAGCATAAGAGCAAATCAAGTATAAATGACAAACGATCAACTTTTGTTGTTCAACCTTTCAATCCTGTACTTAGGTCCTCTCTCCAGTAAAACCTTACATACCGTAAGTGCATATACACAGCCCAAGTCAAATTATACACAGTAAACAATCAGTTGTGTTTTAATGATAACTCTATGCACAAATCAATTTAAAAATATCATACTGGTATTGCAAATGTTTTATTCAAAGTCAAATTTTCACCTACAACTAATTCATGATAGCCTGTGTAGGGGAACCCCCCCCCAAAAAAAAAGAGATGACAGAGAAGAAACGGGCTAGAATTTTAAAAAGGAATGACTGCACATTTTCAGGGAATCTCTCAAAGAGCAAAATGACACCGTTGTACTGGATCACACACATTAAAAGCACCACAGATAGTAACGAAGGAAAAAGGAGAGACAGAAAGATGAGGACAGCTGAGGACAGTCAACACAGACAACCTCTGTCCACTGTAAGCCGTGTTTGGAGGAGAGGGCTTCCCACTCCAACTGACCATTATTTATTAAGAGGTTTGATATGGTGATAGATTACAAGCCAATAACAGAGCAGATATTGGACAACCAGGACAGAAGAAATGACCCAGTACGAGCCAGGTAATGCAGGACGAGACAAAGGGTGCCATGTGGATTTGGGGATTTTTTTTAGAGTGCTCTGCTCTTGTGTTTCAGACCTCTGTGAGTGTAGTGCATAAAAGGGAAGTATGTCAGCGGGCTGGATTATTTCAATAATCCATCAGATCATCCTGCAGCCTGCCACCCTGAACAGCCATCTTTAAATAGATGGCTGAGATGAGAGGTAGCGGATGGGTCTGCAAAGACAGCCTGGCAGAGAAAAGAGAAACCAACGTTGGACGGGCAGGGTGCAGCAGGTAGAACAGTTTAAGAGGCCAAAATGAAGTAACGAGCACCACCACTCAGGGCTTAAACCTTTTGGAGATCACAAACGTTTTAGAGTGTGCATGCAAGATGTAACTAAAAAGAATATAAACAGACATGTTTTCCATATTAGCTTTAGGTCGCGGCTCAGAGTGTGTTCTTTACATTAGAAACAGTAACTAGAAAAATAACCTCAGCAGAAAAACGTCAACATCTAAGAAGACAGCAGAGAAGCCCTATCTGCTGATGAAAAGCTACTCGGCAGATAAAAATGATCACTGCATCTAAGATCATAGTCTGCGCTCCAGTTTCAAATGTTTCTATTCCATTGTAGTTGTCTGTTAGCCCATTATATGTTGTCTTTGGTCCCACTTAAAACTACATGGCAAAAACACCTAGAGCTTAAATTCAGTAATGAGAAGTGGGGCATTCTTTATCAGAACATCTTTGTTTCATTGTTTTGTTTATGTAAGATGTACACCAACTCACCTTTAGATGTCTTTGTTATTGAACATGTACTGGAACAATCATCGATACTGGAATAAGAGCTGAGAG
>NW_005187723.1:420087-439408 GCF_000239375.1 Pundamilia nyererei
GCATTGGATGACCAGACAGACATGTTTCTCATGCTCCTGCAGGGGCTTTGGGAAAATCAGTATATCATCAAGGTACACAAACACAAAATGATTAATGAAGTCCCTTAGGACATTATTAACCAGGACCTGAAACACAGCTGGAGCATTTGTCAAACCAGATACTCAAAGTGGCCAGGATGCATACTAAACACTATTTTCCACTTGTGTCTTTTTCTCATTCTCACCAGATGAAAAGAGTTGGAAGACTACAGTTTTGTGATGATAGTGCCGCCTTGAAAGAGTCCAAATGCTGAGGTGAGGAGTGGTAAGGTTTTTTTTTCTGTAATCTTGTTCATGCTGTGGAAATCTATGCAGAGGCGAAGTGTTTCATCCTTTTTCTTGATGAAGAAAAACCCAGCACTAAGGGGAGATGATGATGGAAGGATAATACCAGCAGCAAGACACTGTGGTACATTTCTCCATGGCTTCTTGTTGGGGTTTAGACAGACTATGTAAGTGGCTGGTGGGCAAAGGTGCTCCGGGTAGGAGGTCTAAATTTTATCCCACTCTGTAATTAATAAAAGCTTTGAGTGACTAAATTTGGGAATCGATGGTGATTTTACCCAGAACCATGAGCCGGAGTAGGAAGGAGTTATCAGAAAGATGTCAGAATCTACACCGTGCCAGACACAGCCTTTCGGCCGCACCAGAGAAGTTGCTGCAAAGGCGCTTTTGTTACCGCAATACAGACAGACACCAGCCACAAAACATTTTCTTCGCGTCTGTGGATACAGCTGGGCCTGACCAAGCTGAATCTGGCTGCTTCCTCTAGGTTGGATCGTTCTGTCAAGGAGACGTAAGTAGAAGAAGGATTCAAACGCAGGGCTCCAAGTGAACGTCAGCTCATTTCTTTACAGTGACTCTTAAACAACCGAAAGGTAGTGAACAGTAGTAACAGTCCAGTCTCCTCAAAGGTTTCCTCAAAGTCCTAACACTATCCAATCTTCTCCCAAAGCCACACAAGAACCAGCTCACTACTTCACATCTTGAAAGGTAATCCTGGGCACAAAAACAGGAAGGTAAGAATCTAATTCGCACGCAGGCAACAGCAAGGCTAAGAGACATGCTGCACTGTTTCTCTAGCCATGACCCAGTGAAGACTGAGTCTCTGTTGCATCTTTATGAAGCAACCAAACAAGGTCATCAGGAGCAGGTGTGTGATTGACACCAGGTGTGTGGGAGCCAGAAGGCAGGTAACCAGCCATGTCATGACACACACACAACAGTTTTGACAAGAACACCATTGGCTGAAATACACACCCAAACCATGATAGAGCCTCCACTGTGTTTTACAGATGGCAGTAGACTCATGCTGTTAGACCTTTTCTCAGCCCTGCGTCCTGAGATCCTGTGTCAGGTCTTTGTTGGATTTTTTCCTAGGACACGACTTTCAGACACGGTTTATCTGCTGTAGATAGTTGCCACTTTTTTTCCCTCCACTTGTTCAGTTTCCTCAAAGGACACACTGCACACCAAGTCACACCAAGACATGCCAGGTTTTCAGCTAATAATAACTCTTTAGGAAATTATTTTATGTCTGTTAGTTTTGCTTTCGCTCAGAAGGCGAGTCCCAAAATTAGACAAAACTCTCCAACAGCTGTCTGAAGTCAGAGCTTTTGACTCACAGAGATTACTTTTGTCACGGCTGCCGAGGCGAGCCATGTGGTGTTGGAGGGAGAAAGGACCCAAAATGCAGGCAGTTGATGATAGTGCTAGTGATGTTTATTTACAAAGTGGCGTAGTGGCAAAACAGGCAATGAGGGATGACAAAACTAAACTGCGGAGAGACGCAGAGAGAGAGAGAGAGACGCGGGGAGAGAGAGAGAGAGAGAGAGAGAGAGAGAGAGAGAGAGAGAGAGAGAGAGAGAGAGAGAGAGAGAGAGAGACGCGGAGAGGGAAAAGGACACCGTGGAACACAGACGAATCAGCAACAGGCAGGAGAACACGCAGGGCTTAAATACACACAGCAGTAATCAGGGGATGAGAGACAGGAGGGCAACACAGCTGGGAGAAATCAGAGCTGACGGGACAGGGGAAACGTAAACTGAACACACTCACATGAGACAGAGACTTTCAGAATAAAACAGGAAACTCAGACACAGAGAACCAGACAAGACACTGAACTAAACAGACAGATTCACAAACAGACAGTGTGACACCATAGACCAGGGGTAGGCAACTCCAGGCCTCGAGTGCCGGTGTCCTGGAGGTTTTAGATGTGTCCATGATCCATCACAGCTGATTTAAAGGGCTAAGTGACTCCTCAGCATTTCTTGACGTTCTCCAGAGGCCTGGTAATGAACTAATCATTTGATTCAGGTGTGTTAACCCAGGGTGCGATCTAAAACCTGCAGGACACCGGCACTCGAGGCCTGGAGTTGCCTCCCCCTGCCATAGACAGACAGAACACAGTGGGACCAGGGCAGGCACAGAACAGAAACCTAACAAATGGCAAATCATAACAGAATAAATACTCGGGATAAACAAAAGCATAAAGAAACACAAAAGACTGAGTCGGCAGACTCAGGACCATGACAACTTTTACATATGCCAACCTCAGTCTTCTAAACTTTAGTCATGTTTAAAAGCATACAACACAGGAAATAAGAATAAATAAAATGTATTTTACTTATTTCTTTATTTTACAATACAACCTCAGAAAAATTGTTCTTATCAGTCTTTATCGTTTTAAGTAACTGTTTGAGTAATTGTTACTCAAACATGCAGAAACAGCTGTCGGGAAGCGAAATAAAAGCTCTGCTGTAACCAAATGTGAGATGTGGGAGGTGATTCGGAGATCAACACCAGGCTATGTCAGGACATATCTTCCTCTCTTTCAATTTCTAAATTTTCCCTTTCAAACACCAAGCTGTTTGCCTCACATTAAAAAGAAATCTCTAAAAAGAAATCAAGCAGTGGATGCACACGTGATCTTGATATCTTTTTTTCAAAATTCAACCACATGAGGCAGTATAAAGGCTGAGAGGCTTCTTCTAATGTCCTGTTACTATTGTTGGTACTCTGGTGTAGTGCAGGTACTGTACAGTATGTACAATGTAGCATCACCTAGTTCCCCCTCTCACAGTCCTTTCTTTCTCCTTACTTTGAATGATCTAGTAAATATTTCAGGCTTCATCCTCAAAAGAGAAAGGAGACAATTAGCACGCGAAAGGATGTTTAAACCAATGAATATACGTATAATCTCAAAACTCCAGAAAAAACCCCCGTCTGATCCCATGTGACATTTAAAATTTATATTTTGTGTAAGACTATGATTAATGATGAAACACTGACTACCCTACTATGGCAGTAGAAGTGGCAGACACTTTTAGATTCATGAACAATAAACAACACTTGTTCTTGCCTTGTGGTCCAGATGTTAAGATCATACTGGAATAATATTGCTTACAATATGTAGTATAATAGGCAATGTGCTAAAATGTTCCTAATAAAAATACTCACGTGCTGACTTAGAGATGTTCGAGAAAGTTTAACATTGTCACCATATATATTTATTGGCTAGCATGCTAGCAGTTCCTTTTAAGTCATAATGTACTGTAGGTTTGCAGGTACCATGGTTTTAAAAAGTATGTACAGCAATTACAGTTCTATCGAAAACAATTCAATCTATCCAATGTTCCTTATGTTCCCATATTAATGTCCTTGAAATTTAACCTTGACCAAAAAAATGAAAAAGGAATGACATCACCAAAGCCATGGAGTTTCATCCAGTTTTGCTCAGTTATCTGTCAGTCATGTATATTGAGATAGATGCTAATAGTGCCAGATGAAATCTCAGGGATCGTCACAACAAAATCTTTAATACTGGTGCCATTTTTCATGGCAATTTGGTTGTGTGTACTAAAAGCAACAAAAACAAAAAATCTTGACTTTCTGTCGCTATCTCAAAGGTAGTTTCAGTCCCTGGTCTACACTGTGTTTACCTCCATGGTGGTGCGGTTGCACTGGTGAGTATCAGCAAACCAGCCTTCCCCTGTTGCACACTGGTCCAAGTCAATGTCCTGAATGTTGACATCCACACGGATCACACCTCTAAAGCCGAACACACAGACAGTGGGGGAGTGGGTCACAGATGTGTGACAAAACAAAGAAACAACAGTGGCTCCACATGAGGTCTTAGAATAAGTCTCTTCTTTTTCCGCATACATCTTCATATCCCAAAGACCTCACTGTGCCATATTATTTCAATGGAGCACTTCCCTCTCAGACCGCAGGCTTACTTGTGGTTCCTAGACTTTCTAAAAGTAGAATTTAAGGCAGAGAAGATAACATGGCAAAGCTGTGGAACCAGCTCCCAGTTTCTCTCAGGAGACAGACACTTTGAATATTAGCCTTTAAAGTTACTTTTTTTTTAAAGTAAAGTTTACAGTTAGGGTTGGTTCAGGTAACCCTGAGCCATGCCTTAATTATGCTGCAATAGCCTACGGCTGCTGGGGGACTTCCCATGATGTACCACTCTTGCATTCCCCTCTTTTTTACTCCCCATGTGTTTATATCCCACTGTTCCAGGTCAATAACTTTTGACTTCTCTCTAGTCTGTGTTTTGTCCAGTTAAACTGAATTAAATTGCTACTGCACATTTTGCCTGACCATGCAAGACATTCTATTTCAAATGTTATATTTAATTAAACTCTTCAAACACATTCAAACACGAGTGTTATTGTAAATTCATTTCAGAGTGCTAGCTTCTGTCATTTTCAGCAGGTAAAATGGACTTGGAGTTTTGTTTAAACTACTCTGCTCACAGTGACCAATCGATACAACAAGTGTTTAAATGCAACAAGATCGTTAATGGTCTCATTAGGCATGATTTTGCATAAAAAATTATGACTTAAATGTTTTTCTTTAAGACCCTCACATTAGTAAGAGTATTCAAAGGACTGAAAAAAGTGCTCCCAATGTGGATGCAAATTTCTCTGTTCATAATACAAAACGTATAATAGCATTTTATGACTAGAAGATGTCATTGGCACCACTGATTGACAGCTCATCACACAGATCAATGGATTCACATCATTACTAAGACGGTTACTAGGAAACTGAACATTCCCAAACCAAACATTTTAAAGTGAACCAACCAAATTTCTATAATTACTGACATCATCAGAGGTGTCACCTCTATGTGTGTGCCTGTATTTATGTGACTGTTATTGCTTGGTTTGTGCGTGTTTGTTTGTTTGTATGTGTGCAGGCCCTAACCTGAATTCTGGTGTCAGGTCAGGCTTGAGACCAAAGAAGGAGGTGGAGAGTGTGAGCATCCAGCCAGGCACAAAGCGTTCATCCATACAGTCCAGAAAAGGAGCACTATCCCAGCGTACCCCACTGCGATTGGTCACATAGCTGTCACCCTGCCCCCACTTAGGTGTGTCCAAGGTATTGAGGTCATTGAGGAGCACTCGTTTGGACAGGGTTGTGATTGGCTGGCTGGACTCTGGGAATTTCAGTTTTCTGAACCAGCTGTCATCAGGGGCAGGAGCAGGTGGGTGCAGGCTCTCCCATGCCTTGGATAAGTCCTGGAGGATGATTGTCTGCACCTTAGCCATTGGGCTGCGAGTTGCATGGAGCACTAGCTGCGGCACCTGGGCAGTTGGGTCAGCATCAAACGTAAACAGGGCCCGCCGGATGAGCACATCAGCTTCTAGAAGGGCACGGACCAGGGCATGGTACCACTCCATATCCTCTTGCACCGTGCTCTCATGCAGGTCACTAGCTTGGAAGATCATGTTAAGAAAGTTGGCAGTGTTGGCTAGTGCATCCATAGCTGGCCTGAGGGGGGCGGTGAAGCTGAGGGGCAGGGGTCCCATCTGCCCACGGGTGCTATACGCCCGTGAACAACGGCCCACTACCAGAGTCGAGGGGTCTCCGGTGTACAGAAATGTCTCTGCCGGTGACCAGTCATCCTCTATTTCGGTGGGAGCTTCTGAAGTGGAAAACCCCGAAGGCTCTGCAGCAGTGGAGGAAGTGGAGGGGCTGGTGGAGTTTTCTGAAGTTCTTGTATTGTTTGTCAATGACTCAGTGCTGTTGGTCGTCTCCACTGTGACGCCTGATGGGAAATCTGAAGCCACCTGCGCTCTGAGGACGGATGGCAGCAGGAGGAGAAACCAGACGGGATCCATCCTGGATGCACGCTGATGAAGAAAAAAAGGGGGGGAAGTAACTGAAGGGGTCACTCAGCTAAAGCACGCTTTGCCCCTTTTGGATTTCCTTTGAAGTGATAACCCGTCACATGTTGTTTTGAACTTTTCATCTTCACATTTGGGAGGCACTGCAGCAGCAGGTATCCGGTAACAACGCTGCCACACGCGCTGCTGAGCTCTCACTCACACTCGGAGCGCACAGCTCCATCTGTGCGCCGCACGGAACCATGCACGCCTGAGCTCGTGTCAACACGAAGATGTAGTTGAACCTGCGAGTCCTCGGTGGTGGTGCAAGGATAAAACTGACGAGGGGAGCAATCCCCGCATTTCTGTTTCCCGTAAGGTGTCTCTAGCGTGCCGTCGCGCTCAGTCTTCGTTTCTCGTGCTTTACAATCACCAGTGCAAAGAAAACGCAGTGTGCGCAGCAAGAAGGAGGAGAGAGGAAAAACCTCAAACTTGGGGCTCCCTGCGTCAGATGGGAGGAGGAGGAGAGAAGGAGAGATGTTGTAGCGATGGAGGGGTTAAGAGAGAGAGAGCAGACTTCTCCCTTCTTCTTTTGCCTCCCGCTCTGCTATCTGTTGCTCCACAGAGCTTCCAGCCCGTCGGTTGGAAGCTCATGATGCTCGTCCCACCCCTCTCTACCGTCGTTCCCTCTCTCCTTGCCTCCCGCCTTCCGTCCTCCCCTTCCTTTCATTCAGCCCCGAACTCCCCCCTCCGTTTTGACAAACCCTCACCAGTGCTTAAAGGTGATGAGAGTGGTACATCTGTTGTGTGTGTGTGTGTGTGTGTGTGTGTGTGTGTGTGTGTGTGTGTGCGCGTGTGTGTGTGCGTACGTGCGTGCGTGCGTGTTCACAAAGCAGAGGATGATGCATTCAGTCAGAGATGAGGGTTAAGCTCTGCTGCATTTGGACATCCATCAAAAATATCTCTACTGGATGGTTGGATGGATTAACCCCTCGTACACGAGAGAAAGATGAGCATTCTTTCTCTCACACACACAGTGGAGGCCACAGGATGTAAAGTGTTAACAACCTCCACACTTATACTTCAGTTTTTTGTTTCTAAGTTTTTGCAGCATGAGGGAGTTTATTCTCTGTTTAGGCGCATGAGTTCATTTGTTAGTTTTTGTGTGTGGTGGGGGAGCTCGCGAATACCATAACACTGGTGCAACAATCGTGTGTCTTTCACACTGCTGAGTGAAAGATGTATGAGAAGCGTGATGAAAGAAAAGGCGACACAGATGTATGATGGGAGGAGTAATGCGGGCAAGAAGACTAGTTTTGGTGACTATGGCAACCAGTTTCTGAGAATCTCCCGCCCCAGCCCCCTCCTCAACTGTGAGCCACACACACACACACACACACACACACACACACACACACACACACACACACCCTCCTTGGGACTTCACTGCAGAACAGCGAAGGTGGTGCAGTCGAGCTTGAGGAACACAATAAGTCAGACTGTTCTCGTGCATCTAGAAAAACACGCAAACGACAAGTGCAGTGATGAAATGAAGCTTTAACACACCATGAGTCACATTCATACCCACCGTTTTTCTTCTAGCTTATCTACTTGGTAATGTTATTAATCATTTCATGCACGTACAAGTGCGCAGCTAATAAGGCACTAGAAGTTGTCACATCTGAACTTTTTCTTCAGTCCAACAAATGTAATCTGTCTGAAAACCATTAAAGACCATTTAAAACAATACACTGTGCACTGTGAAGAGTAACAAGGGAATCCCTGATGATGATGGGACACACATGCACTGCATATTTTGATTTCGCAAGTTTTTTGTTTTTTGAAGAAGAAATTGATAAAACACTGGGGTGAACTCAGTCTTACCAGCCCAGATTGTTTTTCTTCTCGCCTGAACATTGCGTGATTATAACTGATATCTGAACACGCTCCTACAATAACATAACGGTACAGATCCACTCTGGAATTCATGCAAATTTATGCCAGATTCAGCCTACACAATATTTGCGTTCAGTTATCAAATCATGCAGTCAAATTTTTTTGCTGTGACTTAGCCTAGAACTTGCTTTTAAGTCTATCCATCCCCCTCTTCATATATGAGGGTGTTCTAATATTGCACACAAAATAAAGTGACAGTTTGTGGAAATCTTGGTCCTACATCGATGGCAACTGTTCACTCCTGAGGTCTTCAAGTTGTTCCAGTTTGATCCCATATAAACAAACATCAGTGCTGACTGATCTGGCACCACCTGAGGTGCTGCAGATAAGAGTTTGGGGTATTCAAGGGTTGAGTGGGTAATATAGTAACTAAGATAACTAAGTAAATAAGTAAAGACAGTTTCATGTAAATATTATTTTAGAGGCTTGTTTATTAAAAGTAAATAAAAGAACTAAAAGAGCCGGAACATCTAGAAGGTACGCAATGCAAAATAGACCATAAATAATGATATAGAAGACTGTACTGAACGAGAGTAAATATAAGATGAAGGGATGTATAAGGAAAAACGATGTGTAATGACCCTCGGGCTTCATCACATCAATATTCAGCTCTGCAGGGCGGGTTGTTAGTTTGATTACGCCACATAAACATCAAATATGAGCAAACACTGTTTTCATCTCTGTGGCTTACATGTACACACACACACACACACACACACACACACACACACACACTGTAAGGATTAATGGGCCTTCATCTACTCTCCTAGCATTATCTGCACTCAGCAGCAGCGTCATCTATCACTACAGAATGACCTGCAGCGCCATCTGCCTGTCTCACAGCATTAATACAACACTGCTAGTCAGTGTGGAGGTTTGCGTCTTTGGAGCGCTTTGTTCAGTGTTTTAAAGCTACTGCTGTGTTCATACTACACTTCATTTAAACAAAGATATATATTTCTACATATTTACTTTTGTCGCACCACTTCTCAATACAGTCCGCATCTTATCGTGTATGACATTTAGAACTGGAAAATGTCATTGGCATAGCTCATTGACAGCTCATAACACACAGATATGGGCTGGTACCAGTTACTAGGATGGTTATTAGGGCACTCACAAAATGAACATTTCCACACCAAACATTTTAAATTAAACCAATCAAATGTCTGTTGTTACTGACATAATCATCAGTTCCATGTTTGTACTTGTATTTCTGTTACTGCATCAAGTGTGTTTGTTGTTGTGTGTGCAGGCTCTAACTTTAATTCTAGGGTCAGGTAATGGTTGAGGTGGAGACACAACGGCATGTTAGTTTGGTTTGTTGGCTAGCCTTTCTTAAAACATCAGTTTGTGTCTGTGTGGGTTCTCTCCAAGTACTATGGCTTCTTACCACAGTCCATACATGTTGTTTGTCTCTTTGTCTCTCTGTGTTAGGGACCTGTTCAGGGTGTACCCCTGTCTCTTGTTTTTTGCAAGCTGGAATAGGCCCCAACCCCCTGCAGAAGAGAACAGAATAACTAAAATAGGGACATTTTGTACAAACATTTGTGGTATCCTGCAGATGATTCATACCTGAGTAAAAAAAACCTAAATATTGTGCTTATAGTCACAACAATGGTGATCTCTCATAGAGCGTAAATAAAAGATGGCCACTAACACCATGACATCATGCTTTTGGTTAGTGAAATCATGTTGCAAATCCTCAGTCTGAGTACTTCAGGGATCTCAGTATTTTATAACCAGACTTGATGAGAAAGTTGCCTTTCTAAATGATTAATCCTACATATGACCAGACTGTATAAAATAAACATCATCATCAAGACTTGAAACTAAAAACCCAACAGGAACTTGTTTACTGAGATCATAGAGCAAGGGAGCCAAAAGGTTGTTTTTACATGGATTTATATTCCATTCAGTTCTTATTTCGACTGCACCCTGCTCCCCATCAGTGAGATTCAGGTTTAAGTCACTTCCACATTGGCATCAGAAGTGAAAACTGTGCCTATAGCCATCTTTGATATACAGTCTGTGGTCCAAAGTCTGAGCCCTTATATCATCAGCATGTTAGCACGGCCTTTGTGAGAAGGTTAGCTCGTAAGTATTCAAATCAAAAATGATAAAATGACTGCAGTCTTCAGCATTTACTGCAAAGTTTTCACATACTGAAAGCTAACAGAACAGCAGCATAGCTCAGTTTTTTAAATGAAAAAGGAAGACTGACCACCGGATTAGTGAGTGGATCCAGCGGCTCTGTCATGCTGTGTTTGGGCATTTTGATTTGGGTCTATTTGTTCCCTTGAAGGAAACTGTATCTGTAACTGTAACTGTTCTGCTGTTCATCATTATTATAACTATTCTGAATTATTGGATTGTTTTTGTGAGTATTATGAACCATAGTGCAGGGTTTTAATATTAGATTAAAACCTTTGCAAACCTGTCTTCTAGAAATTATATTTATGTATTATTTACAATATCATTATTGTTTCCATGGAAATGCTTCAGCAGTAGCATAATCACTGGCTGGGTAACTTGGGTTTGATGGCAGATATACAAAATACCCAAGGTTGACATCCAGACCTCTGTCAGTGGCAGTACAGACACCAGAATCACACCGGTTAAGGTTAGGGAAGGTTCATGGTTTTGTTTAAACGAGGATCAGAAGCCAAAACAGTTTCTGTAGCAAACCGCACTGAGATATTTCCATGTGAAAGGTAAAGCAACCATGAGGGTAATGCTGTAAACATCGATAATTATTTCCCCTCGCTTTTAAGATGCGTATCAATTAAAGTATCAGTTGTCCTTTAACCTGTTATGGACTTATGGCTTTTTGTTCTGTTATCTAACTGCTTCCTTAAATAACATGCCCTTGGTACTTTAACAGTGTTGTTTGGAGCTGGAATGGGACACTCAGCTTAGAAAGAAAGGTGTGTGGGTTTGGCCTGTTTGCTATTCTACTCCTTGTGGATGGCAGCTTAATTTGAAGGGGACAAATGTCTCTAATACATTTAGGAATCTCTGCATGTGTGTCTGTTCTTTACATATTTTCACAGCTGCTTTACACTGGGCAGGTGTTTCTGTTCTGGTTGGATTCCTGTGTTTTATTACTGGCTAATTTGGTTTTCTACTGCCTCACATGTATCAGTGGCACATGCAGGAAAGGCAAAGCCCTGTTTCACAGTGAGGTGTTGGGATGTTGTTTACTGTTCACTTAAAAAGGCAGTTATTATCATCTGTCGTTGTTTTCCATCCGCTTCTTCTTTTTCCACTTTATTATTTGTATTTAACTTTTATTTTTAGCTCTTTCCTTGTAGTTTTCTCTTTTTTTCCACTCGGACATCATCCATTGCTGTTCTCTCTGTAATTCCCACTTAAACTTCACTAAGCCAAATTAGCACCAGGGTATATTTGGATAGTCTCCATGTACATACTGCTGGCTATTAGACCTGCCATTATCAGTCAGCTGAGGAGCTGCCATGTGCTACAGCAGCTTACAGTCACCCTATTTCACTTGCTAATCAAATGTAATAGGGTGACCGCACTGTCTGAATCTGTGGGATGAAGCCAACAATAAGACACACAACCTTATGTAAAAAGTGGCACTCTGTCAGAAGATTGAATAAACTTGCTCTTAAGTGGGTCTTCATCATCAGATATCTGGGACTGTGCCACATGGAACTCGTTGTTTTTCCAGCATCTCATTAGATAAGAGCTATAAGATAGGTACTGGTGACAAGACTCCAGTAAGAATATGAACCCAGTTCTTATTTTACTGTTTCTGTTTAATGAATGCCCTTTTTAAACTCTCCTAGTTTGCAGACAGTAATTTGAAATCTTCTTTTGTATTTTGTTAGCTATATGTGAGTAAGGCTTACAAACCCTTCCTCGAAGCAGATACTGTGAAGTCCCAGTATCTGGATAATTACACTTTGTTTGTAACTCTTAAGTGTAGACTGTGTGCTTTAATAAGTAGTTTAAGAGCTACATCTCTCATTTTAGAGACCCAAAGGTAATTGGACAAACTAACAGAATTTTTAATAAAATGACTGAATGACAATCTTTTGCAGTCAATAACTGAAAGAACTGGAGAACATGTGGATATCCCTAAACGCTGCGTTTCATCTTTGAGGTGAAATAACAACAACCTATGTTTACATTCTCCTGACAAGGACCTCTTGCAAAGACAAACGCAGTAAGACGCTTTGACCAAGTTTGACATGAAAGACTACTTTGTGTTCCAGCATAGGTCCAACACATGCTTAGTTTTGGTCTGAACCAACTGCTGAGATAAATATAGGGAATCATTGTTCTTTGTTTCAGAGAACCTGTTGTCCATGCCTGGCACATATCTGTCAGGGGTTCTTCCAGAAGGAGTGCCATGGGGTGGCACTGGTCCCCTAATGTCACCCACCTGGTGTACTGTTCATCTCAGCAAATATTGTTCTTTGTACATACTGTTTATTTTCAGTATATTATTGGTATTAGTTATTAATTTGCAGATTTCAAGATATAAATCATATGATGCTGTATTATTACATAGCATTAAAATCATATATGTATTAATGAGTCAATAATTATGATCCAGTAATATGATTTTGATAAGGGATATTTTGCATAATGACTACTTTTAATTTTGGTACTTCAAGTCTATTTTGGCGCAAAAACTTTTGCACAGTTTGCTACTTGATAAATAAAAGGGTAATCCATCTTCATGAGAGCATAAGGAGCGTGAAATTGTTTCCTAGTGTTTCTGCATACATTTCCACACTGCTTTTCTTTTTTTATTAAATATTCTGATAACCTGTGAAAATCTACTACAAGCAACTTTAATAGATTCGGGCTTACAACAACCTCTTTATGAAAATATTGAGGGCGTTTCTATTTGTCTTTGAATTCCATTTAAGAGCTGTACTAATGTCTAGGGGGGGAAGGGGGAAAAACATGTGTAGCCTGTAGGCTATTTGTATATTTCCCTCGTCCCCTTATGAAGACGGAAAACCAAAAATCAGTTGTTCAGATGTGAGGCTGGATAGGCCAACTCTGTGATATTAAGATGCTGTCGTCGAATTTATGGTTCTCATCATAAAGTGATATTATGGGCTGAGCGGAGGAGGAGCGGGTGGGGCCTGGCTCGGAACAGAGAGGCAGACTGTGGTCACTGACCGGAGACTCTGCTGGCTTTTATTCTACTGAAATCAGACCGCATGTCTGACCCAGGGGTCCGCCTGCTGCCCGGAGCAAACTGCACGCATTTCTTCAACACATTTAACGGACGCTGCGTTGGCGAAGGGGAGGAGGAGGAGGATGAAAACATCGCCTGATATATTTTTTTAACGTTTTCGCTCATAGCCTATTTATGGGAGGCAGCAGCGGCTTGGTCCTTTCTTTATTATAGGAGCGAGATCTATGCGGTTAGCTATGTGAAGAGCAGATCGCCTAGCAATTCTCGTTTCGTGATCCTGACGAACAATTATGAACAACGCTCAAGATATGTCGCCCGATTTTGTGTTGATGCGCCTGGTTTCCGTGGCCGAGGATGACCGCTTGGACGCAGAAAACGGGAATCTGCCGCCGGGAGGAGTGGTGGCAGGGCTGGGGAAGGAGGTCCTGGCTCACAGCGGCGTCAAAGCGGGTTTGGATATAAGCCGAGATCCAACGGAGGGCCTCCAGCATCCCAGCAGCCACCTGAACAAAGCACAGCCGAGCACCGAGGGCACGGCTGCACCTGACTCTGGGGTGACGGAGAGCCGAGCCACACTGTCCGCGCCTCCGCCGCCGCAGAGCTCCATGGAGGCCCAGGGGTTTGACTTCGCTCCCAGCCCCGGCCTACGGCCTCAGTTGCTAGTCTTCTCCAATATAATGCGGAACGGAGAGGGGATTTTGGAATTAGACCGTCGGAATCAGCCGAGGGATGCTCTGGATCAGAGCCCGGGATCTGGCTGCTCCAGCCCAGCGGTCAATAACAACACTCTGAGTGTCAGAGAGGTTCAGCAGCAGCAGCAGAACCTGCTAGACAGGACATGGGGAGCGCATTCGCCAGCCTCTGTGGAGATGCAGGGAGCGGCTGAGCTATGCCACCGGCATCGACTCATCGCCACTACGCCAGAGTGGCCCGTGTTGACGGAGAGATCTAACCCTCTCACCGTGATTGACTCTAAATGGGGATGCGCCACCAGGGACAGGGAAGGAGCCGTGTTTGAGCTGGCCCGGCGGTTCGGGGAGCTTGGGGTTGGCGCGGTACCCAAAATGCTGTTCAAAGCAGGCGAGCTCCCACACTGTTCGTGTCAGAGTGCACATAGGCCGGCAGGAGGGGGAGTAGAGCCCGGCGATGACCCAACAGAGACTAGCGACGCATTGTTGGTGCTGGAAGGGCTGGGGAACGGGGACGTTGACGGTTTGGACATGGACGAGTGTCCGGAGGATGAGGCAGATGATGAAAACGGACGCCGGGAGTTTTTACTCAACAGGAAAAGGGAAATAGTTCAGAAAATGTCCGGGGCTTTCTCCATCAGCAGTTTTCAAGTGGAACTGAGGAGGCAGGTGGAGGAGACGGCGACAGAAGCAGCGGCTGCGGCGCACATTGCCACGCAGGTGTGCAGCCTCCACGGGAACTTATCCGGCCGGCTCTCGCAGGTAAGCTGTGGGAATACAGAGGTTGTCACGCATGCTTCAGCCAAGTCATCGTCGACTACCCCGGCCCAGAGCTCGCCCTGGGCCACAAGCCCGAACCTGAGCCAGGCATCGACACCCAGAAGGCGGCCGGAGCGGTGCGCCAGTGCGCCCCGGACTCCCACGGGCAGGGCCACGGGCGGGGAAAAGATGCTCAAAGTTCCAGGGAAGTCAAAAAAGGGCTCGTTAAAGATCAGACTGAGCAAATTGTTCCGGACTAAAAGCTGCAGCGGCTCCAGTCACCTTTTGGACAAAAGGCCCTCAGTGACTTATTCAGTATCTTCTGCCGGGAGTCTGGTGGACATGGCGTGTGCAGCGGGTGCTGAGCAGGATGCAGACAGGTAAGAAATCCTAAACAGATCTTCTCTCAGGGTCAGAACAAGTAAACATAGCAAGTTAAAAACATAAAAGCTGTCTTAATACATGTAGGTCAGAGACTTTTTAAAAAGTCTAACCTAACATACGAAATAGGAAGTCCATTATTAAATTTCGGCCAGTGAAACATCCTAACCTTTTCTGTAAGCTGAACATTGATTTCCAGAGGCTTGAACTCTCTCATCTGCCAGATCTTTCTTTTAGAACTTTTTGGTGCTACATGTTATTAGATGCTGAGATTTTGTTCTAACCTTTCTGGCTTGTCACCCTCTATTGTCTTCACAGCTAAGTCATTATTCACAGCAGCACACTGAAGGCAGGCTATGATTAAAAAACATAGCTTTAGAAGTCTTTAGTGCTGGAGCTAAGAGCATCAAACAGAAAATGCAAAAAGAGAGAGAGATAGAGCTGCAGGACCCACACACTATTAAAGCTAAGCAGAGACTGCACTAATACTTCTTCTGCAATCTAATTCTCTTCTTCTTCTTCTTCTTCTTCTTCTTCTTCTTCTTCTTCTTCTTCTTCTTCTTCTTCTTCTTCAGCCACAGCCAGCCCAGACTGACCAGGGCCCACAGTGCCTTTTCCCCAGCCTCCCTCTCTGCCTCTCTCTCAACTTTCACTGGTAAGGGTTGCTTTGGCTTTGGTTTTGATTCTCTCACAGCTTTGTGCTCAAAGAGGAAAACCCCTCTGATATCCATCACCCAAACCTTCTGATAAGCTTGTAAGTAATCGACATAATAGTATAACTGTTAATTTGAGAAAGAAATGTATGAATTCTGAATGTACTCCTTTTTCCAAAAAAAGAAAAAAAAAGAAGCCACAACCACGTCAAAATATTCAGTTTATTGTCACATAAAAGCGACAAAACGGAGGAATGTTGTGTCAAGCTCCTGGCACATCCAGCAATAACCTGAGCAGAGGTGTGATTTACCAGAGTCAGTGACTGTACACATGAGGAGCCTTTAAGATATTAAGTTTTATTTTTTTTCACCAGTTAAGTCGCAGCAGAAAAGACGAGCAGATATACTCTTTGCTGCAATAATTACACAACTTCAGCTCCATTTGGCAAACCATTCATACTTTGAATCGAAGCACATGTTGTTTAAGCTGGTAATTAACCTTAAAATCTACTTTAGGCTTTGGGGCTGATAAAACTAAACAATGGATGTTTAAAGGGAACATATTATGCTCATTTCCAGCTCTATATTTTTATTCTTGGATGTTACTTGGGAGGTTTTAAACAATCCTTTTCCATCTTGCACTGAGTGTTGGTGCAGCTCATAAGACAAGCTGTTTTAGCACCTTCACCTTTAAGAACAATCTTGTTTTAAGCCACTTTTCTTCTGATTGGCTACTGCTCATTAGAAAGGAGTTTTAATTAGCAAGTGGGTGGGGCTTGAGTGAAAATGGTCTCTTTTGATCATCTAAATGGAAACAAAAAACAGTATAATACGATCAATATTGTTTTCAGTGATTGAAGTTAAAAAACATTCAGCATAAATAACAAAATTTAAAAATTTAAAAATTTAAAAAATTCTTCATGTCTGCCTTTACTATCTTTGACGTTAATTTGTAGTAACTAATTCACATAACCCCTTCTCTCTCTGTACATATCTGAAATTTTCACATTGAATCCCATCACAAAAATATAATCCTCCTCCAAAACAGGGTCCTGTTTCTGAAAGATGAAATGATGTAACGTGACAGTCTGAAGATTAATTTAAAGCTGAGTCTGAAGTTTGTTTTAGAACTTTTTCGGGGAATATTTTTCTTAATAAAATCACACATACCTGTCAAACATATCCAGTCTGTCACCCAAAACACATAAGAAGAACAATCTTATGTTACAATGGTGGAACACTTCCACATGTTAGTAAAAATGTTAGCTTGATGCCAAAGCCAGGCAGTCCAAGGATACACTGGAAGACACTTCCAGTCTCATTTCTATCCAAGAAGCTGATGCAAGAAGCCAAGATTAGCACAAATGTATAACACGAAAAGCCCTATAAAGTCTATGATTTCCATCCTATATGCACAGTTAGCAAGTCATAAGAATAAAATTAGACAGTTTTTATCTTTCTTTCACCCTTTTAACTTTTTTTGGACAAACATTGCAAGATAAGAGAAACAAGTAAGCACATTTCACTCCAAATGACAAACTTCTTTGAATTACTGATCCAAACTCATTAATTCCCACTGCAGATGTAAAATGTTCACAAATGTAGTTTTATTTTATCAACTTGTAAATAAGTCCAAAAAACAGTGCTTAAAGTGCTTTACAATTCCACTAATCATTCACTCTCACATTCACATACTGGTGGAGGCTACAGTTGTAGCCACAGCTGCCCTGGGGCAGACTGACAGAAGCGAGTGCTGTAGAAAACATTTGGGGCAGTAGAATGTGAAACTGAGTCAACATGAACCTGATATAAAGTGCTTTTATGTTACGTGTTGAGATTAGATATTAAGTATGGCGAGTGTTTACAACTATAAATATTGAAGTAGATCCTATAACGCTGGAGAGTATAGTGAGACCAAATGTTGTTAAAGTTACCTGCTGTGTTCTTTTTTCCATGCTTCAGATAATGATGTAATTATATATAAAAGTAATATCTGTGGCTACAAATCTCAGTCTTCAAAAAGATCTAATGGTCAGTTTCATTCAGTTTTTTTTCTACTTTTGGAGCTTTATGATGTCAGTGAGACCCCAACATGGTCATCTCACAATTTACCAAAACACTACATGCTAAAACTGCAACTGGTGCAGTAGATAAAAGCTGATTTAGCACAAAGGTAAAAAGGGAGAGAAGGTTTGTGGCTCATAAGGCAAAACTTGATTCAGCACCTATGGCGGCCTCTGACGTTCCCTCTATGCAGTCTTCCACATTACTCACAGACTGAGAATTTTTGGAGTTTGTGAGCACAAGCTTCACAACCTCCAATTAGACCAAAACATTAAAGCTGCACCCAGCATTGCTTCATGTTGCAGAGTTTGTGAGGATGATTCGTTTGAAATCTTGGGGACTTTCAAAACCCTGAAGCCGTGCCCATGGCTTGCTCATGTTTACCAGCCCAGCCTGTATGTGATGTTTCACAACCAAAAAGCGAGCTAAAGCGATGTTGGTGGCTGAGACTGGATGTGGGCAAGTCCAGCTTTTTCTGCTCTTGAGGGTTTGGCTCTTAACCCTTTGATTTTGTTTCTTTCGCTGCCAGCAACCATGCCCTACTGCAGGGTTTGACTTCGGTAAACATTGAATGTGCAGCATTTCAATTAGCTGAGATGGGATATTCTCCTTTATTGTAGTGATTTAGGCTGATTAGCTGGGTGTAATTTTCCATAAACATCCTGCCTGGTGCAGCTTTAATGGCATGCTGCAGCACAGACAAAACAACACACAGTTACAGGTTCACAAAGCACAGCCCCTTTCACTGTCTTACCGTCTGCTCACTTTCCTCTTTCTCTCAATTTCTTCTTATCTTTTCTTCCTCCTGTGTTCAGGTGAGACCGTTTCTCTAGTGGATGTGGATATTTCACGGCGAGGGGCGAATACGCCACACCCACACCCACCTACACCTCCACCCCCTCCTCGTCGAAGTCTCAGTCTCTTAGGTACTTTTCTCTACTTCCTGTCAGTTTCTGTTTCTCTTCTCGTCTTCTTCCAATAGTAGTAGTTCACTTACAGTATCCATGAAGTATAAAGCCCATAAAAAAACAAACCTTTGTAAGCTTTTGGTTTCAGAGAGCTTCACTGCAGCTGGGCTATAGCTCAGATGGAATTGAAGCCCAGGCAGTTTCTCTTAATATTTCTGTCTTGCTTAGTAGTTTTGGTTACCGCCGGACATTTCTGGAAACTCAGACACAGACGAATTTTTATAATCTGCTGTAATCTGATTGTGGAAGCTTTTGAAAGGTCAACAGCAATCTACAGATTTAATTTGAAATCTGGATGCAGTGACTCAATCGATAGCAAAGAAGAGGGAAAAACATTTAGTCTTCCTGTTTGTCTATTTTTACTTCCACTGACTTTGTTTTTTGGTAATACAGTTTGTAATGACTGGTAGATGATGTTTTCTACTGCTGCGAGGTGAACTAAACAAAAAAAAACAACAACACATAAATAAGAGGATACATATATATATTATATGTATATACAGTGTGT
>NW_005187723.1:440000-441632 GCF_000239375.1 Pundamilia nyererei
AGAATGACAACATCACAGAGGCAAGTTTGATAACATCATGGAGAAGCTCACGGCTCTCCAACGCGAGATTGAGAGACCAGTGTTGGACTGTTAAAACAGCTTTGAAATTCACATGAGCTGTTCGCACTAAAGTAAAAAGCACCATCACTTCATGCGGACACCCTTTCGGCGCTGGGCAGGATGGCTGCTGTGTTTGAGTCGGATCACTCCTCACTCACGTGGCTTGTCACGGGATCCATAATGTTGTGCTGTGGGCATTTATGCGCTTTTTTGTGCAGAGGAGTTTTGTTGTTTCCTGTTCTCATGCTGTCCTCCCAGGAGCCCAGTAGAGTAGAGGTCTCTTTTTTTCCTCTTGTACTTTCCCATTGTAGTGTACATTTCAGTGGTTTTCTGTAACGCTACCGATCTCCGACCTGTATCCCCATGTGATGTCTGTGTTGTGTGTGTAAGGTCAGGAGGGGGGTCCTATTTCACCGCAGGGCAACCTGCACGTGGCGAATAAAGCCTTGATTGATTGATTGATTGATATATTAGAATACAAATAAATAATGGAAAAGAATATACATTACACACACCAGAAGTAAATGGACATTTTATTAAATAATGCCTGCACTTATTTTTAATACCCTTTTTTGCATTTGTTTGCATATTAATTTATGTATTTTTTTGATTTAATAGTTTTTAGACAACCTAGCAGGATGTGTTAGGTTTGATTACACTCATAGGATTTGGATAAATGCGTGGTTGTTTTTGGTCTTTATGTGTAATACTTGTCAATTATAAAGGTGGTAAAGTTTCATTTCCGAGCTTGAGACTTTCTGTCAATGGTGCTGACAAAACCTCCTTCCTTCCTTCACCTTTCCTAACACCTTTTCTTTTTTCCTCTTCCTCACTCTTTCTTCTTCTCTCGGTCGTTCCTCTCTCCTTCCTCCCTACTGTCTTCATTTACCTCCTTTGCCTTCCTCCCTTCCTTCCTGCGCTTCTTCCAGACGACATAGCCGGGCCCCAGCCTGGGCCTTTCCTAGTGAGCGTCATGGGCGCCTCTCTGCAGTCTCTTCCTCTGCCTCTCCCTCCTCCTCCTCCTCCTTCCCACACTACCATCCAGCACAGTCTCAGCCTCAATGGTAAGATCTGTCCCGAGGGATGATGGGAATTGTGGTCAGAGATTAGTGACTTCCCGCTCTCATTATAATCAGCTAATGTGCGTCAGTTAGTAGTATAGACATGTTTATGTTAAAAATGCTTCATCTGGCACCTTTAACATCTCTCATATAGATGCTTTCCTACGGGCCCTTCCTCATTCCAACCCATCATCAGCTGATGGTCCACCCCCCATCAGACAGGCCCCACCCCCCATGCTGTGTGCCCTGCGGCGGTCGGAAGCCAGCAACTTCACCGCCAGTCTGAGAGAACTGGAGAAGGTAAGATGATATTGATGTATCTTCTCATTGTATGGTCAACTATACAAAGTGTAACTTCCTATAAATCCATAAAATGTACAAGGTCTTCTGTTTTTTGGGATGGCTTTACAATCTGTTTATGTAGAGGTTATTTCCAAAGGTTATTGATCAGAGAAAAGAAAAGCATAACTAAGAATGCTTCTCTGTTTTTTTTGTTTGTTTGTTTTTTTTT
>NW_005187723.1:441652-445752 GCF_000239375.1 Pundamilia nyererei
TGGGGGTTCAACCTGCAGTGCGGCTGGTACTGGGGTCCCATGAATTGGGAGGATGCGGAGATGAAGCTGAAGGGTAAACCAGACGGATCCTTCCTGGTTCGTGACAGCTCAGACCCTCGGTACATCCTGAGCCTCAGCTTCAGATCACAGGGAGTCACACACCACACTCGCATGGAGCACTACAGAGGTGAGAAACACACACACACACACACACACACACACACACACACACACACACACACACACACACACACACACACACACACACACACACACGTCTCAGTTGGGATTATTTATGAACTTAACAGAGGCAATTTTCTAGAGTAATCCACTGAACTAGATAAAGAAAAACATCCTCCTAACATGACCATTCTACACTAGCAGTGATGCTACACTATAAACCAGCTTATTAGTCAATTTAAATGGACAAAGCGAGGCTGCAGTGCTGCGTATGTAGTCAGCTATATATTCACGGTTTCAATGATGCTTCAGGCGACAGAACAAACTGTTTTTTCAGTCTTAGCTTAATTAATTAGAATCCACATTGTTTATTATAAACTGACCATTCTGCTGTATTTATCACATCTTCCCAGCTTGCAAGGTTAAGATAGATTTTGCTTTGACGATACTTGTACCAGTCCTTTTCTAAGATTATTAATGTGCATTGTTTCCATGTAGTATGGTGTTAGCTTTTCCTGTGAGGGAATCATTGCATTCAAAAATATTTCGGCGATGTCACTGGACAAAGATTTTCTGTGTATCTGATATGAAAGTGACATTAAGATATTCAGACTGATAGCTGGTGTCATGTGCCATGTGTTGTGTTTTAGTTTTTTGATGTCATTATCTTTCTAGTAAGACTTATTATTATTCAGTTCGGGTTCTTATTTAGTTTTTATAGAGTTTATAGATTATGGGTAGCATTAGGATAGAGCTCAGAGGTCTGGGTAAGTTGTACTGGACTGAATTTACAGGCTTATTCTGTTAGAGAGTTTGCCCTCCTTCCTTTTCTGTCTGTGTGTTTGTTTTTTGTGGACAGTCATAGTAGGTTCAGACTATGAGGTGTTCAGACTTTTAAGGTTTTGGAGGTAAAGATTTATCTTTGCATTCTGACCAATCTCATATTTGTCAGCATGAAATTGATAAAAGAAGAGTATCAAGTAATGTTGAAGTGCAAACACTTTACATCATTAAATCCAATAAAGGATCTAATCCTCATGGTGCTCCTCAGTTGGCAAATATTCCATATATATAGGGCTACAAAACCTTGTAGAAGATAAAGTATAAGTCTCGCAAGTTACAACTGTATTAAGAGGTTGATTCACAGTTATGTCAAGTTATTCTTATTCTTCTTATTCTTACTATAAATCTAAAATGAAAGATAGAGCTTCAAAAAACACACAAACACCCACTCACACAGTCCCATATGATGGTTATTCAACATCTCAGGCGTGTAACGCGGATATTTGTGAGCACATATTACCACAATGAGTCACGTAAGACCTTCATGCACACACGCAAGCTAAGTATGATACACAAATGTGCACATCAAACTGTACTCTATATTACACTTTAGCCACTCTTCACTTAGTGCGAAGTGTATTTAGAAAGAGCTGCCAAACAAAAGCAGTTTTCATGCTATTCATACGCTGCAGGTGAGCATAGGCATAGAGAAGGAGCTTGATGCAACATGTTAATAAATGTTAATGTGTCAAAAATTTCATCATTAAAGATGAAGATGTTTATCTAGACTTTGATTTATTGCCACACTCGTGATTGCCAGACAGACACAGCAGGTTCCAAACAACACCTTATGCATTAGAGAGCCAAGTATAGCATATAAAGTACACAAGCTATACAGTTTGAGTCTAAAAATGAGATGTGGAACCGAAAGCAAATAACAAAAAAAGGTCAGACTGTTCACACAGATACATTTGTGGAATAAAAGCACAAAAAACGTAATGTTTGCCTCTGGAGAAAATACTTTGGCACGATTTTACTCAAGTTTGCACTTATAGAACTTTGTTGTGTAAAGTATCTTATGTAAAGCAACATAAGATATGATAATAATAATAATACATTTTATTTGAAAGCACCTTTCAGAACACTCAAGGACACTGTACACAGTAGAATAAAAAAAGCAGCATAAAAGTATAGGACATAAAACAAATTTACAATAGCAGAGTGGAGAGGTTATGTGGGATAAGCTATTTTGAACAAGTGAGTTTTGAGTTGGGACTTAAAGAGAGAGTGAAGGAAGAGAAATTTTTAAATCAGGAGGTAGAGAATTCCAGAGTCGTGGAGCAGAGCAGCTGAAAGCCCTGCTCCCCATGGTGGCAAGACGAGGGGAGGGGACGGAGAGAGAAAGGGAAGAAGAGGATCTAAGACATCGAGATGGGGCGGTGATCTGAACCAGATCAGAGAGATATGGAGGAGAAAGATGATGAATAGCCTTAAATGTGTACAAGAGTATTTTGAAATTGATACGATATTTGACCAATGAAGCTGCTGCAGGACAGGAGTGATGTGGTGGACAGAAGGGGTCCTGGTGATGATACGAGCAGCAGAGTTCTGGATGTGTTGGAGCTTGTGGACGGATTTCTGAGTAAGACCAAAAAGAAGTGAACTACAATAATCAGTCCGGGAAGTAACAAGGCTGTGGACAAGAATGGCAGCGGCATGTGGGGTGAGAAAAGGACGGAGACGATTAATGTTGCGCAATTGAAAATATGCAGACCGAGTGACATTATTAATGTTTGAATTGAAAGATAGAGTACTGTCGAGGATGACACCCAAGCTTTTCACAGAGGAAGAAACGAAGACCGGCGAGTTATTGATAGTAACAGAGAAACTGTTGGTTCTGGATAATGTAGATTTAGTGCCGACCAAGAGGAGCTCGGATTTATTACTATTGAGTTTGAAAAAATTAGAAGAGAACCATGAATTTAGTTTGGCTAAGCAGAGGGTGAGGGAGGATGGGGGAAGAGCAGAATCAGGTTTAGTGGACAGATAAAGCTGGGTTTCATCGGCAGAACAGTGAAACTGGATATTGTATTTACGGAAAATGTGTCCAAGCGGAAGAAGGTAGATAATGAAAAGAAGGGGCCCAGGACAGATCCCTGGGGCACGCCAGTGGTCAGAGGAAAGGGCTGAGAAGTAAAGGATTTGAGTTGAATGACCTGAGTGTGATCAGACAGGTACGATTTAAACCAGGCTAGTGGAGTATGGGAGAGACCGATGGAGGCCAACCTACTGAGGAGAATGGAGTGAGAAATAGTGTCGAAAGCAGCGCTCAGATCGAGGAGAATAAGAATGGAAAGTAAACCGGAGTCAGCTGCCATAAGAAGATCATTGGTTAATTTTATAAGTGCTGTTTCAGTGCTGCGGGACTGGAACTGTTCATACAGATTATTATTAGTTAAATGTGAGTGCAGTTGTGTGGCAACTATTTTCTCAAGAATTTTTGAAAGGACTGGTAGATTGGAAATAGGCCGAAAATTCTCAAAATTATTGGGATCTAGACCAGTTTTTTTTTTAAATATTGGGGTGATGGCGGCAATTTTGAGGGAAGCAGGAACAGTTCCAGTGGTAAGTGAAGAACAGACGATAGCAGACATGAGGGGAAGCAAAGAAGGTAGACATGCCTTAACCAAAACTGTAGGAATGGCGTCTAGCTGACAAGTAGATGAGATGAAGTCAGTTTCATCATATCAGCAATTTTATTGGTCCCCGTGGGGGGATTTGTTTTGGATTCCAAACTGTAAATTAACAGAGTAAAAACAGACTGTACCTGACTCAACCCAGCAGACAAAATCAGCAACATTAAAAAGGTCAATGTCTCTTTATACAAAACTCGGGAAGCACTGTATGCAAAAATCTGAGTTCGATAAAAGTGTCATTGTATATTTGGCATTTTTTTAATATAAATGAGACAAATCTTCATATAATTGACTGAGCTGTTTTAAAGTCTATTAGCACCATTTCAGTAGATAAGCTACAGACCTACAGGGAGTGCAGAATTATTAGGCAAGTTGTATTTTTGAGGAATAATTTTATTATTGAACAACAACCATGTTCTCAATGAACCCAAAAAACTCATT
>NW_005187723.1:446982-478211 GCF_000239375.1 Pundamilia nyererei
ACACCTGATATAGGGTGTTGATGTCATTAGACCACACCCCTTCTCATTACAGAGATGCACATCACCTAATATGCTTAATTGGTAGTAGGCTTTCGTGCCTATACAGCTTGGAGTAAGACAACATGCATGAAGAGGATGATGTGGACAAAATACTCATTTGCCTAATAATTCTGCACTCCCTGTACATACAGACTTACATACAGTAATATAGCAATCTGTCTACAGTAAACATATAGACAGATCTGAAAACATTATGTGTAAGCAGACAGGCCTGTACAGATCGAGCAAATTGAAACCAAAACTCATGAAGCATGAATAACTCACATGGCGCCACATGCACACGCCTCACATGTGTGACAAACTAACAAGGTGACTTGTACAAAGATGAATGTGTGACTGGTCACATACTCCAGTACGCATGCTCCCATGCAGATGTTCATAACTGGGGCTGTACATTAATGAGTCACTATTACATGGCCACAGCATCATGGCTGAAAACACATTCATTATACAGATATGCAGCCTTCACTGACACAACATGTTCGCATCAGTACAATCTTGTTTGCATGAATGCATCATGACCCAGCATGAACTGAGGGCAGAAAGGCTTCAAGAGAAAGAACCACTGTGAAGTCAACAGGAAGTCGAATCACTCATAGCATTTGTCTGTTCACATATTGGCTGTTTGTAAATTATTTTTATTCAGTATTATGTAATTATGTACTGCTCTAAAGTAATTTCTACCTTAATATTTCTTTTTGTCACGTGTCTGCGGCAGCAGACCCTGTATTTATTTAAGAGGACTCAAACGCAAACGCTTGAGGCAGGAAATATGAGAAACAAAGGCAAAATAACACAGAGATAAACTAACCAAAAACCTAAAGTGGGGAAAAACTAAACAAAGATCTAAACACAGAGAGCGTGGGAAAACCACAGACCATGAACACGGCAAGGAGAGCAGACACGGGTAGACGAACAGACGACCTGACAAGGAACAAAGGAAGACAGGACTTAAATACACAGAAGGGCAATGAGGGAAGTGGAAACACCTGGAGAACACAGCTGATACAAATGAACATGACACCACAGGGGAAGCAAAACTAAACATACTGAACATGGAGCTCAAGACTATCTAGAGGTCAAATGACCCAGAACCATGACACTTTCTTTTTTTTTTAACTTGCCGGCTGTATTACTATGCAGCATGAGGCCTGCGTATCCCTGTGATCAGAGGCTCATATGCACAACAGTGTGACAGCTGTAATGTTTGCTAGCTGCATGCCCTTTTTTGGTAGTAGAAAGTAAACAACTCCTGCATGAAACTGTTTACGAAAAGGCTTCTGGATTTTCTGAGCAACTTTGTCATGATTTCTGCAATGGTGCTGAGTGTGTTCACTGTGCTTTCTGGCCCCTCGTGCTCCACAAAGCTCTACTAAACTGGGCACCTCACATCAAAGCCATCTAAAAGGATAAATAGCGCTTCAAGCCAGTAGAAATGTATGTGAAAGTGACTTAGTGGTGAACTTTACCTTTAAAGTTGCATTATTTCCAGGACCTAAAGAGCATGATTTACATCTTAAAGCTGCACAGGCTGATGGAAATTTCCTGTTGTGTAGCTTTATTTTTTGTTCTCTTTAGTCTCTTTAGAACTATCCAGGAACAGTTTCATCTCAGTTGCATTTATAAAAACGTTACTCATGTGGGTACGATTTATAGATATTGAAAAAGTACACATGATACAGTACATACAGGAAACTATTCCTCTTTTATTGCCTGCAGGGACGTTCAGTTTGTGGTGTCACCCGAAGTTTGAGGACCGCTGTCACTCTGTGGTGGAGTTCATCGAGCGAGCCATCATGCACTCCAAAAATGGGAAATTCCTCTACTTCCTCCGCTCCAGAGTCCCAGGTGAAACAACACAGGCTTTATATCAACACCCAGCTCCAACTGATCAAAAAACATTTGAATCACCCCTTAGTGAGAAGTGCCTGAGAGACCGGGAGGAGAGGAGAGAATAGCTATATATGTACCATTTTTATGTCTACATTCAGGTTTTGCATCATGCTCATGTGAAGGTATCTGGTCATTTATGTCTTACAGTAAATTTGCACTAGTTTGTGTATACTACAGTGTAACTGTATGCTATTGTATCCTTTGCATCCACCTGTGCGATTTATACACATATCCTTGAGCCGTGAGCAGATTTACCCCTGATGAGAATCATGCCGACACAGATGTGATGCATGTGGACCTCAGGCCAAGCTATATCGCACAATTCACTGTAGTTTACTGCATCACACCTAAATGACAATAAGTAAGGTAGCATCTTCTGATTGGGAAATATATCTGTGCAAAATGTTATCAGACATAACTGAGTCAGATTGAAACGAATCTTTTACTGTTATATTTATATTAAACTAAATCTTGAGCTAGAAATACTCACCGAGCACCAATTTCCTGTGGATTGCTCCTCTACTAGTCTAGCAAATACTTCATTTACACCTGTCTGAATAATCTTTGCTAAACATGACAGAATCAGGCTGCTTAAAGAGCCTATAATCTATACATTCACATGCATCAAATGTGTGAGGAGTCTTGTAGTAACGGACCAGCTGCATCTGCTTCTACCATGGGCTTTAGGGAGCTTTATATTGAATTTCAGCTCATTGCTTCCCTGTACAGCTACAACTCTACTGTTTTATTTAATTCCTATTCCCACGATAATATAATTTTCAGCCAGAGCAAAAGCTCCAAAAATCTATTGCTTTTAGCAGCTAAAGAGACGGGTACTTCCCTCAGGCGTCTGTAGAGACCAAAAATGGAGCTAAAAGAGCGCGAATACTTGACTCACATGCAACAGGTTAGTTGAAAGCATCGCTCCACAGAAATGATCTTCATTTGTGAGTTGTGTCGAAGTGGTCTGAGGTTGAAGCGGTGGATGCCTATGCTGATAGAGAAGTGTATGTACAATCAATCCCTGTAATCCAGAAGTTTATACTTCACATTGCTCTGAGCACTGAGTTTCACACAGTTTGATCTACTTCTGTGTCTGCGTGATGCCAGTGAGATCAGATATCCTGTTTACTAAGAGAAGCTGACTTAAAGGGGAAGAGCCGAAGGAGAGTTGGATGAACTGATACACCATCCCAAAGCCATGAAAGTACACAATAAATAAGAATTAACTGTAAATAAAATGCTGCTCTAGTAGATTCCAAGAATAAAATTATGAAGCTGGAAACCAGCATCTCGTTTAAGAAAAGTCCTGCAAGTCTCAAAACAAATAAAACTAGGTTTTTGTAAGAATTTTTGGCCATTAAGCTACAGGCACAACAGTTGACAAGAGGACACAAAGTCTGTGAAGGACGCCTACATGTTAGTCACTGGGCCACCAGAGTGCCCAAAGCAAAATTGGGAAAGGGCAAATTAAAATGTTTCACTGAGTAAAATGTTTCTTTCTGTCCCAGGACTACCTCCCACTCCGGTTCAGCTGCTGTATCCTGTGTCTCGCTTCAGCAACGTGAAGTCACTTCAACATCTCTGTCGCTTTTGCATCCGACAAATAGTCCGCATCGACCACATCCAAGAGCTTCCACTGCCGAGGTATTCAGTTTCAACTGGGAAATATACTTGCTGAAATATACAGGAGTGGAAAGCCAGCATCCTGAATAATGCTGCTGTTTTCCAAGGCGTTGGAACGGTTTTAACAGACTCTTTATTGATGGGTTTTCACTTATAGATCTTTTAACCTAGCAACCTCCAACCACATGATTCAGGTAGAGAAAAAGGCGGTACATTTTGTTTTTCATAAAAACAGTATGTGTTAGCATAGTTTCATTGGTATCCAACCAAAAGCTGAGATATTTTGAAAAATCCTGGATTGGTTTTCATTTATTCTTTGTGTTGATGTTTAAAACTTTTGTGTCTTCTGTTCTGTTTCTTTATCTCTACATTCAGTAATCCAGCTTTTGATTTTGATACTGATTTTTTGCCTGTGTTTTCACCTCTTTCCAGACCGCTGATCTCCTACCTGAGTAAGTTTTATTACTATGACCCTGAGGAGGAGATGTACCTGTCAATCAAGAGCATCCGGAGGGTAGTGGGAGTAGGGCAGGAGGCCGAGTCGCAGACGTAGCAGCAGAGCTCTTCTCAGCTTGAGTGAGTTAGTTCATCAACAGCATGCTGTTGATTTCTAGAGTGGTAAATAGTACTGTTCTAATCCAACGATGTTTTGATCCTGTGACTGAGATGCTCAGGTGAAATCTTAATATAAAGCATTAATATACATAGTTTTACCCTCATCTCCAGGTTTTGCTGTGGAGGACTGTACTGTCTGTACTGGTCTACCAGTCTTCCAGCATCGGCCATTCAGAGTCCCTGGAAATCTGTGTGTCCAATGTGACTGGGATGGATCCTCCTATGTGTGGATTTGGACTAATGAGAGGAATGATGTGTGCTTGCAGTTGAATCGTGGTGCATATGCAGTGGACTCAGTGACTTCTGAGGAGGGACTGTAGAGATACGCTCACCTGAAAACATGTCGACAGGCACAAAAACAGAGCCTGAATTATGAACTCAATTTCCTGAACCTGTTGAAATGGACTTTTAAAACACAATGCACTGGTCAATTTGTACAACTGTTGTTTGCTGCCATTTCCTTGTTTTTCCTTCCATTTTGTCAAAAAAAGGGATTT
The DNA here is from genome assembly GCF_000239375.1 of Pundamilia nyererei. Classification (NCBI taxonomy): domain Eukaryota; kingdom Metazoa; phylum Chordata; class Actinopteri; order Cichliformes; family Cichlidae; genus Pundamilia; species Pundamilia nyererei. The sequence continues at coordinate 451,674 of NW_005187723.1, forward strand.
TGGATTAAAAGATGTCCTCAGTGCTGGTATACACACAGAGGCAGGGCCACAGAGGCCTGTCAAATCATTTGGTGTCTTCATCATCTGAAACTGAACCCCAAAAGTTGGACCCTATGAATCAGCTAAAAAAACGTTTTTTGCTTTTTTAAAATCCCGTGATTAAATTTCTTCATTTTATTTAAACTCATCTAATGTTATATGACACAATTTGAGGAACTCCTCAAGTTGTATAAGTTGTATATGGAATATATTAAGAGTATTGACTGTGGCTTTCACTTGTAGCAACCAGCACTGGTTATTTTCACTATTATACATTAATCAGTGTGCCAGCTATTTTTTAAAAGTGGCAATAGGCATTTTTCGCTATAACCCAACTTTCTAAACTGGACTCCTTGTTTTTAAAAAACAAACAAACACCCACTTCTATTGGGTAAATAGCTAGCCAACTGTTGTTACTTTATGTGAACCTACTATGAGCTTTGAGTGCTAAAACCCATTGAGTTTATTCTGAGATACAAGCTGTTTTGCTTTAAGTCTTCTTTGTCTTTGGCCTCTCAACAATATAGGCACAATATGATACTGTCTACGATTTCATCTGCGGTAGCTACCAGGAAACCAAAAGTGCTATCCTCATTTTGTTTGTGTTGGCAAGCCTATGGTCCCCAGAGATTTACCTGTTGGTAGTCAGAGCTGCTGAGTGTAAGTGTTGCTTATGAGCAACCATTTAGAAGGCAGCTGGTATGCTTATTCTATAGGCATTTCAATATATAGTCATCACTGGATGTTTGTAGGGATTTTTTTGTGACGTTTTGTGTCATATTGTTAAAAATATCTATTTAATTGAAATAAGAACATGGTAGACACTGTTTTGATCTTCTTAAGACAGCATCCTAAACTAATCTGGGTCCACATACTGGCCACCTTGTTAGGTACCCCTGTTTAACTGCCCATTAAGACATATCTAATCAGCCAATCACATAGCAGCAACTCGAATGAATTGAGGCATATAGACATGGTCATTATCACCTGCTGAAGTTTAAACTGAGCATCAGAATGGGGGAAAAATGTGATTTCTTTGTTGGTGCCAGACAGGCCATCTCTCACACAACTATCTCTAGGTCTAGGTCTATCTCACAGCCCATTGTTCCTTCAGTGGAGCTAGTTTCAGTCATTATGCAAATGTACTGTTTATAAGATTGGGGAAACCTGCAGTCTGCTGAGACTGAAGAAGTCACTTGGACGAGTGACGAAACATTTCTCCCACTGAAAACGTCCAGATGAACAGAATTAACTTTTGGGGAACTATCTCTAGGGTTCACAGAAAAAAAGGAAAGAGAAAATATCCAGTGAGCTGCTATAAATGCCTCTTTGATGCCAGAGGTTAGAGGAAATTGCCATTCTGCTTTAAAGTTGCTCCAATAGTCATGTTTTACAATATAGGTATGCAGAGGGAAATTGCTCTGAATGCACAACACGCTGAACCTTGAGAAGCTGGGTGTCACTCCTGTCTAAAAACAGCAAACTGAGGCTACGATTTGCATTCGTCTACCAAAAATGGAAAGATTGGAAAAATGTTCCCTGGTCTGAATTTTTGCTGCAACAGTTGAATGACGAGGGTCAAAATGTGGTGTAAGCAGTATAAAAGCATAGATCCATCCCGTCTTGTAGGCACGGTTCAGCCTGGGGGAGGTGATGTAATAGTCTGAGATATGTTTCCTTAGCACACTTTGGGCCCCTTGGTATCAATGAGCATCTATTAAATTACATAGGCTACCTGATTATTGTTGCTGACCATGTCAATCCTTTTGTGACCATGGTGTACCATGGTCACCATATCAGAAAGCTCAGAGCACCTCAAACGGATTTTCTGAACGTGAAAATTAGTTGACTGCGCTCAAACGCCCTCCAATCCTTTTGGATTTGCAGCATAAATGTGAAGCTGACAAATATGCAGCAACTGTGTGATGTTATGGGCCAAAATCTCTGAGGAATGTTTGCCAGCACCTTCTTTAATCTGTGCCACGAAGAATTAAGACAGTTCTAGTGGCAAAAAGGGTCCAACCTGGTGCTAGCAATGTTTAGCTAAAAAGTGACTGCTATATGTATAAAGTTTTTCTGAAAGCATTCAGAGTCAATTTATGCTTGGTGCGGAGGAAATGTTTTGCTTTTAGAGGTATGCAGTCTTAGGCTGTTCTCCTCTAATAGGTAAAAACAAAAAGCGTTTATATTGCCCACTAAATACTTGACAGATTTTTCAGAGTATAAAATATCACATAATAGTAAACACATTATTCCCTAAGCGCCCCCCCAAAAACACAATAAAATGTCTAATGCCATAAAATTGGTTGTTTTTGTTGCTGTAATTTAAATCACAGAGAAATGACCCCCACAGGTGCTGGCTTATAGCAGTTTCTGCTATGCTCTGGGTTCTGTTGATTCATGTTTTTGCCTTGTCTTCTGCCAAGAATGCCTAAAACATATAGAGTTATTATCTTTATTTTTGATTACTGAGCCACGATGTAAAGAGACAGCCATTACTACAGTTCATTAAGTAAATGAACGTAAAGGTTGTCACTGATTTCACACGCCCTTACTTCTCCCAATGCATTGTATTCGGGTCTATTTAAACTCCTGTATTTGTTGCTTTTAAAAGACCCAGTTGACTTCACATTGGTGCTGTTCATGTTCAGACAGATATATACAGAAATAGTGAAATTACACCAAAGAGAAAATACGTCCTCGGAAAACTGGTTTACGATACTAACGGGTATTTGATGTGGGGGTTTTCCTGCTTTAGGGTAGATATTTTCAGTTACTGAAATGAAAGATTCATCTGAACTGAAATTATTGAATCTGGGAACATTTGATTATTGCCAAAATGCCCTGCCTCTCAGTGTGTATACCTCCTATAACTGCTCTCTACCTGTTTGTTTTATTTGTTGAAATGCCCAGGTGTATTTTCCTCATTCTGTTTCTCAGTACCGTGAAGCTGGCTACTGGCTTTTCCAGTAAAAAGGAAACAAAAAACTCTGGTGTGTGGCATTTTTCCCCCCAATTTGAGTATTTTCACTGAAAGCAGACTGAAAATATTTCAGTAAACATATTGATGGGATCTAACTTTAGCTCATTTTGAATTTTATTTTGGTTTATGGAAAACTAATTAACTAATTTAATAAAACTAATTAATATCACTGAAAGATTTGGAAACAACAAGCCAATCTGCTGTTTATATATTTTCCATATATTTTATTTAAAGTTAGCAATTGTTGGTCATTGTGCGAGGCTGTGATACACAAACTAAAAGTAGGAAAAATTCAATCTTGGCATACTGAGACCTAACTGACATACTAATATTATTACCACTAATATTATCACTGCTTTGGCATAACTATGACATTAATGACAGATCGACAGTTTTGTCTTAACAGGGTTTATGGATAAATGTGCCTGCTCAGCAAAATCTGGTTTTTTTCTTTTTGTAGAAAACCCTCCAAAAACTTTCACTTTAAATAAATCTGCTCCACTATAAAATTTGATGACATTATTTATAAAATAGGAAAACCTGCTATAAAGAAATTAACATCAGCTTAAGAGAACAAGACATTGTGCCATTACTCAATTCAATTTTATTTATACAGCACCAAATCACAACAACAGTCACCTCAAGGCGCTTTATATTGTAAGGTAGACCCTACAACAATACATACAGAGAACAACCCTACAATCATATGACCCCCTATGAGCAAGCCCTGTGGCGACAGTGGGAAGGAAAAACTCCCTTTTAACAGGAAGAAACCTCCAGCAGAACCAGGCTCAGGGAAGGTCGGGGCCATCTGCTGCGACCGGTTGGGGTGATAGAAGGAAGACAGGATAAAGACATGCTGTGGAAGTATGATTCTCAGCAGAGAGAGCTCTATAAACAGAGAGTGGGAAAGGTGACTGAAGAAGAAATACTCAATGCATCATGGGAATCCCCCAGCAGCCTACACCTATTGCAGCGTAACTAAGGGAGGATATAGGGTCACCTGATCCAGCCCTTTATAGCTATTATGCATACCCGCTTATGATGAGGTTCAGATTTTTATGCTTGAATTTGTTGTGCAGACTGTTTTATTATTATTATTAGTAATAATAATATTATTTGTTTTTGTTTTTAATGAATTACATGAAATGAATATACCAACATATAAAGCTCAAAATTCAATTTAAATTTTAATTAAACACCCTTAGTTCATGAATAATTAACAGTTGATAAATAAATTCTTAAAATATCAATGTGAATGGTTAAGTCATACCGGCACCGACATCTGGTTGTGTTGTGTGTGTTTCTGTGACCAGCAAACCACCTCATTATTGCAACATTGTTTTTTTAGTCATTTGAACATCAACCCTGAATAACAAAACTGCCTCAAAGTGACTAAAGCATGCACAATATATAAAGTGTGTATGAATATAACTAAGTGAACTTAAATAGCTACTGTGATCCAAATTAAATAAAACAATTTAAATTAAGTAAGCAAGTATTGCTTACATTCTGTATATAAACCATTTGTTTATAAAATGTCAAAAAGGCTAAAAACCCGTCACAACATCACGTCCCTTGCTTCACAGCTTCTGGCTTTGAGTTCTTAATGTAGAGTGTGCTTCATTTTTTAATGTCAGCTATTCTCTTTGAAATAGGCTGAAAACTCCTGCCACAGCTTTGGCTCATGAAGCCTGTTAACTGATAAAAGTGAGATGTCCCAGTTAAATTATGCAGCACTTTCTCTCTGAGGCTCTCCACAGAGGTGCCTGGGGAGAAGGTGGGAGACAGTATCTGCATCCTTCATCAAGCCAACTACAGCACACTTGAGGTGAAGAGGGAGAGAGTGCTTTAACTAAAAGCAGGACTCCGGTTTCCTAAGCTCTTAAAAAACTCATGCAGCGATGCAGGGACAGACTGGGAAGAAATGAAAGAGATCTGTATGTGAATAAGGTCAAGGGTACTTTTTGGGAAAAGCCTATATGAAAAGGCATTACGTGCATTGTGGATGTGAATGGAGTCAATGGGAAAGAAGGCCAGCTCATAGTAGCCTACAAGCTGGCTGAAAGTGCTGGGGGCCAGCTCGGCTGATGCAGACGACAGATGGGCCTGACAGCCACCATGGGGACATTTTCTTAACAAGTTGAACATCCGACAGAAAAGGTATAAAATGCTCGCAGAGAGTGAATGGCATCATGACATGAGCCAAAAAGGAAAGTCCCTAATCTTTAGTATTCAGATCCCAAAGGAACCAGTCAGTGTTTGAACAAGCTAAAGGTAAGAATGCAAAAATGAAGGTTACACTTTCAGATTGTGTTTTGATGACACGGTTGTATTAGTCATAGGAAGAAAACAAGACATTTAAAACCATTAAATAATGTTTGGATGTCACAATGATCTATTCTCTGTCGTTGTGACAGAAAGCTCTGAAATTAGTTCAAAACAGTGTTAATGTGTCATGACTAATGACTCTCTCTCTCTCTCTCTCTCTCTCTCTCTCTCTCTCTCTCTATATATATATATATATATATATATATATAACACTAGAGGCCAACTCCAAGCCCATAGCACAAGTCACCATCAAGTGCGGGATCTACCAAGGAGATGCTCTGTCCCCACTGCTGTTCTGCATAGGCCTGAACCCCCTCAGTGACATCATTAACAAGACTGGCTACGGATACCGACTACGGAACGGAGCAGTTGTCAGCCACCTCCTGTACATGGATGACATCAAGCTGTATGCCAAGAGTGAACGAGACATCGATTCACTGTTCCACACTACCAGGCTATACAGCAATGACATTGGAATGTCGTTCGGACTGGACAAGTGTAGTCGGATGGTAACAAAGAGAGGGAAGGTAGTCAGAACTGAGGGGATTGAACTACCAGAAGGCAACATTGCAGACATAGAGGACAGTTACAAGTACCTGGGGATCCCGCAGGCAAATGGGAACCATGAAGAGGCCGCTAGACAAGCTGCAACCACCAAGTACCTGCAGAGGGTCAGGCAAGTCCTGAGGAGTCAGCTGAATGGTAAGAACAAGATCCGGGCCATCAACACGTACGCCCTGCCCGTGATCAGGTACCCTGCTGGGGTAATAGGCTGGCCAAAGGAGGAGATAGAAGCCACTGACATAAAGACAAGAAAGCTCCTTACCATGCATGGAGGGTTTCACCCCAAGTCCAGCACCCTGAGGCTGTTCGCTAAGCGGAAGGAAGTGGGCCGGGGACTGGTGAGTGTCAGCACCACAGTCCAGGATGAGACAACGAACATCCAAGAATACATTGGGAAGATGGCCCCAACTGACCGAGTGCTCAGTGAATACCTCAGGCAGCAGAAACCCAAGAAAGAGGAGGGAGACGAGGAACCATCATGGAAGGACAGGCCCCTGCACAGTATGTACCACCGGCAGATAGAGGAGGTGGCTGATATCCAGAAATCCTACCAGTGGCTGGACAAAGCTGGACTGAAAGACAGCACAGAGGCACTAATCATGGCAGCACAAGAACAAGCTCTGAGCACAAGATCCATAGAGGCTGGGGTCTATCACACCAGGCAAGACCCCAGGTGCAGGCTGTGTAAAGATGCCCCAGAGACAATCCAGCACATAACAGCAGGGTGCAAGATGCTAGCAGGCAAGGCATACATGGAACGCCACAACCAAGTGGCCGGCATAGTGTACAGGAACATCTGTGCCGAGTATAACCTGGAAGTCCCGAGGTCAAAATGGGAGATGCCCCCAAGGGTGGTGGAGAATGACCGAGCTAAGATCCTGTGGGACTTCCAGATACAGACGGACAAAATGGTGGTGGCTAACCAACCGGACATAGTGGTGGTAGACAAACAGAAGAAGACGGCCGTAGTGATCGATGTAGCGGTTCCGAATGACAGCAATATCAGGAAGAAGGAACACGAGAAGCTGGAGAAATACCAAGGGCTCAGAGAAGAGCTCGAGAGGATGTGGAGGGTGAAGGTAACGGTGGTCCCCGTGGTAATCGGAGCACTAGGTGCGGTGACTCTCAAGCTAGGCGAGTGGCTCCAGCAGATCCCGGGAACAACATCGGAGATCTCTGTCCAGAAGAGCGCAGTCCTGGGAACAGCTAAGATACTGCAGGACCCTCAAGCTCCCAGGCCTCTGGTAGAGGACCCGAGCTTGAAGGATAAAACCGCCCACAGGGGCGTGCTGGGTGTTATGTTTAACATAAATGTAAAAATGGAATTTGTTTTACAGACACTGGTCATGACAATTTAGTATCCTACACCAGATATTTTCTGAAATAAAATATTCAAGTAGAAGTTTCAGCTACAGTATTAAGAGCTTTATTTGCTTTATACAAAAAAAATGTTTTTGCCAGTAAAAATATAATTGGAGTTCAACACTGTAAGCCAAATATGTGCTTGTTAAAAGTAAAACAGTAAAACTGTGTCGCTTAATGTTCACAATCACTCTACATTTCTGCCTCCCCTAATATATTCTACAACAATCCAGCTGGTTCCTCACTTACTGAAATATTTAGATAACATACTCACCTGATGATGGCACTAGATCCAAAGACAATGCATCACAAAAGTTACAAAAATAATCTTACGAAGAATCACTGCAGAAATCCTATATATCTGTGCATGCTCACAAAGACAACATGCAAATATACAGCATAATTTCATTTGAGTGAGTTGAGTCTTTTATCGAGCCAAGTATCAGAGATCAATCAAAGATTAAAGAGAGTAGGATTTTTTCTTCTTCTGTGTAGTAATAGACTCAAATCAATAAAACTGTGCAAAACAGAAATTGGATCAGAAAGAGTTGTAAATCAGCCACAGAGAGGGTCAGCTAATGTGATTATATTAGCACAAATCAATTGTGTCTATCAGAAGACAAAAACCAAAAGGACAGTAAAAAGGCACAAAGTCTACAAAGATTAAAACAAAGAACAACAACAACAAAAACAAAACATGAAGCGCTATGGTGAAGCAGACAAATCAAACTACTGAAAAAGATATGCAGGAAGGAACACAAATACATCCAAAGAGGTCAAAAGCAAAAAGACAACAAAGAGAGTAATGTGCTTTTAATGTGTCAACAGGGCCATTGTCTCATCACCTGACAATCATTATAGTCTGCAGTCTATAGATTGGTGGACTAATGACTTGAATGCTGCATCCTCTATTGCATTAGCAGTTACCACACAAGCAGAGAGCTAAATGTCAAAGTGCTTTTCAGGGTAAAACTACAGCCTATTGTGAAGGCTGTGTTGAAAACAACAGGATAAGATAAAAGACATGTCATACATGTTTTAGCCAGGCATCTTTTTTGTGTGTTAAGTACATTTTTGCATGAGTGGACCTTTAAACAAACAGTAATTAAGCCATTAACAGGCCAACATTGTCAAAAAAAAAACCCAAAACATAAATACATCTAAAATGTACAATATACAAAGCTGTGCAAAGTAGGCTGGTAGTGATATCCTGTACTGTACAGACAAATGTTGAACTATCAATGCAACATATGCTCACAGCTTTAAAATAAATGTATAATCCATTCACTGAGCGCAGTCTTTATCCCACATAACGTCCCGCTCCATATCGTGCCACAGTTTAAACAGGTCAGGCACAAGTGACTTAAAGCTCATTGATCAGCGCGGCTGTCATTCTTAGTTTGACTGTACTGCCCCTTAAAGATCACATTGGCCGTCAGGGACGTCAGTGAAGCAGTGCTCCTGCTGTAATAGGGCACTCGCTTGTTCCAGGTCAGTCCTGTTGGAACCGCCCCACTGATCACAATCTAGATATCCCATTGGCCAAACGGTCATCCATCGACCCATGTACAGAAATATGACGTCGGGATTGGCTCAGGTGGACTTCGGTCACAAAGACAGCTAAAGGTAGTTGGTCGGGGTAGACGTCAATTAACTCTCTATTGTCCGTGGATTGGTGCAACAGCGCGGGCGGATTCCTCCATGGGTTCGGTCTGCAAGGCTCGCGGAGAGCGAATGTCGTCATGAGCGGTGGGTAGGAATTAAAACATTGGTGTTTATATTACATTCTACTTCGTAAAACATTATATTTGCGTTGAAGGGAAAGCACTAATCATGCTGTGGTACAAATAACTATGTTTTAGGGGTGTTCGTGCGGTTGTATGTACCAAAATAAGCAGTGCACTTCCGGCAAAGAGCTCCCTTTTTCTGTAACGTTATCAAAGAGAGTTTGACTTGCTAGCTACGCGTCAGCTAGCCAAAATGCTACTGGAAGCTATGTAGCTGGTCCTTTACTTGTTTCTGCCCCCAAATCGATTTGTCCATTTCCACCACATATGAAACCCCACAGCAATACACCGACATATTTTCATGTTGCACCCATTCCCGTCTCGCCTCATTTATTTTTATCAAAGCAAACCAGCACATATATAAGCTAGTCGATAGACATTTGAGTCTGCCTCAGTTGAGTCAGTAGCACTAGCTAGCTTGGTGGCTAACGTTAGCTGCTGTTGCTCTGCAAGCCAACCTAACAGACTGTGTTGCATGGCGGCGCTATTTTGAGGCCGCACTTTTCCCCCATTTGTGTTATTTGCAGGACTTAAAGTCACACTTGCATAACTGATGGGAAGTTCTGTTCTTTGTTGCTATCACCAATCCAAAATGTGTCAGAATGGAGAGATTAGTGGCTCGCTCAGCAGGCTGAGATATCCCCGAGTGAAAGTCTGTTGCTTTGGTAGTCATGTTCAGACGTTTCGATTAACAGCTGCATTTTATAATGCTTTTACTAGATGAGGCAGGCAGCTCCAACAGAGGAACTCCTTCCTGTTTGTACAGCTGATCACCAGCCACGACACAGAGATGAGTTTATTGTGTGTCAGGCTTAAGTTTACTGTCGACAGATGAGCTGGCAGATACAGACGGCACAGTTTGTAGAAAAGAGGAATTTCTACTTCAGGCATTTCCTCATAACTAGCAAGTTATTGTCTGACGTCGGCATTGTATGGAATGCTATTTTATGGAATATTATTACACTTGTGGTGTCAGGCACTGGAATGTTGGTGACAGATCCAGTGCATTGGTTTTGGAGTGAGGCTGTCCTAGGTCAGGATGCCTAACTGGAATGAGATCAGGGTGCCTTGCATGTCTGTTTTTTGTTCCTTAGAGTTTTTTATTTGTATTTTAGTGGCAGGGTGTGTTGTTCTGCAGGGTGATGTCAAAGGTGTGGCCTGTGTTCTTGGTGTGCAACAAAGTTAGTCAAAGTACCCACACGAGTACCAGGAACTAAAGTTTCACTGCAGAACCTTGAATTGTAGCACGTAATGGCAGTGCTTTTAATGTTTTAGTGATGGGTGTATTGCAACATCATTTTCCTCAATAAAAATGTAAGAGAAGTTCAATAAATGATCATTGTAATACTTGTGCATTTTTGTGTTTTACGTGTGTGGACAGAAATGCTGTGCAAAGGGTGAAGACAAGAAAGATCACTGAACTACATAAGTTCTTGAAGAAAGCTGCATTTGCACTCTTACAAAGAAACTAAGTTGTTTCTCTGCAAACTGTGGTGAAGGTACATGCTTTCAAAGACAGGCAACCACAAACCTGTTTCATAATTTATAACACCTGTTAGAGCAGGCAGAGAATAACTAAGCCCCAAACATTACAACTCCAAACAAGTGTTGGTGGCAATGTTATTGCAGTATCTGTGTTAATTTACATATACACACTTGTGCAATCATTTTTTTATCATGATGAAAGGACACCGCTCTAATTCATCTTACTTTGTTTTATACATTTATATAAAATATGGCCATTGGCTTACAAATCTGCATGTTGCAGATCTATGATGATGAATCACTTCTTTATCATCATCCTGTGTATTTGTCACAAATATCGGGACAGCCTGAAGAGTGATCTGTGGCTACCATGTGGTCATATATCTTATCTGCTGGTTGAGTTCAGGTGTTTTCCAGCTTAGATATGTAGCTCAACAGGGGTTAGGGGACAGTACTGGACTACTGTCCCAGTAGTGTTTATCGTTTTACATTTGTCATTATTGTTAATAGATGTTAAAAATGCCTGCGAGTATTTCTGTTCTATAAAATCCCAAATCAAAATATTTGAATCTGTCACAGATCCCTTGGCTTTTAAATTGCATATTTGTGTGTTGTTCTTGAATTTATATAAATTATTAAAAAGTGGAGATTGTATTGTGTGCACTAGCTGTGTTGTAGTTCAAGCAGTAATGGATAGTAAAACAGCTTGCATTGCTTTATCCACAGTTCCACAGCAGTTCTGTTTGACAATAACAGCATCGACCTATTTTGGCCATTAGGCTGCTTTGCTTGGCTCTCAAGATTTATCCTGCTCTGAAACTGCTGCTGGGCAGCCTGCCCTAAATGTACTTATGCTAACTGTTGAAATGGAAATATAATATGCTCAATATATTTACTGTCTTTTTCTCATATAATATTTTTGAGCGCAGTCCAATGTATTTTTTTTTTTGCTCAGAGTATTTGACATGTGGCCAGTAGATTGACATTTGCTGTTAGAACACACACAACCTCTGGCAGACACAACTTGTTAAGTTTATGAAGTACAGGTATCACAGCTCTTTCTCGATTGACTAAATTTTGATCTGGTTAATGACCTAAGTTTATATTAGACTGGATCAAAAACAAGTCAAATAGCAAAAGATGTGCTGCAGTACCTAAAAGAACCGTGTACATTTATCAAACAGATCAGTAGATGTCTGCATTATTCCCCACGTACTGGAAAACTTTAAAGCTTCAGTTCCGTACACTGCTTTGCATTAGTGGTAACTGTTTTTCAGAGCAGGCTTTAGAGATCGTCTGCATTGTTTATGTTATTTATTTTGGCCAGTTAGCTCTTTGTGGTATATTCCATCACAGTGGAAATTTTGTATTCCTTTATAATTCTGTTATTGATGCAGTTTAATGTGTGTGAATATACAAAATCTCCACTAAGTTACCGAGAAAATTGAATAAATGACTTATTTAAATTTAATATGTGGAATAGATGTGGAGTAGATTCTGGACAAAAATAGAGAAAACATAGAAACCTTTGAAGGAAAAGCATTTGTTTCCCATCTCTGTCACTGGTAAATGTGGCTGACTCATGCAAATTGCAATTATGGTGATTTAACAACAACAACAACAACAACATGATATATTGACTCTTGACAGATAGCTTCTAATGACTCTGCTAATAACATGCGTGAGTTGAATATTTTTAATATCGTCAACATATTGGAGGGAAAATATTTTCTCGAAACCTCAAAAAACAAACAAACAAACAAAAAAGCACAACTCTGTCATTCCTGAATCCTTTAAGAGATGTGAGTCATATAAATATCCCACATGTTTGGTGAAAATGAAAGTGTCAGCATGCAAATGAATGCGTTAATTAGCGCAGTTAATGGCATCATTTGTGTAATTGATGACATTTAATGATCATATAGCAGTTTAAGTGAGATACTGCATGGCTTGTCCTTCACAGAGCTCTTCTGTTTTGTTGCAATGTCCTGTGATACCCTTGAATAGCTTAACCATTGCTGCAGGCAGCCTGAAATCTCTCTGCTGTGCGTTTTTTCAGAACAACAGGACAGTATGGCTACCACTGTCGCTGTCAGTCCCAGCGAATACCTTCAGCCCTCCTCTGCTTCAACACAAGTGAGTAGCAGCCACAAGCCTCGGCTGTGCACGCATGTTGCACTGTTGCAATCTCTTCTCTTACTGTTGCTCTTAACATCTGTTGTGTTCATATTGCTGCCATATCTTTGTGCTAATATACACTGTGTGTTTATTTTTCTGTAGAATTCCTTTGATGTTTAGTGCATTGTAAGCATTGAGTGTTTTTTAACCCTCAATTGCAAAAGGCTGATGGAGTACTGTTGTTACCCTGCCTGGCGGGCAGTGTGGACACCTAAGTTTGTGAATGCGATAACTTGAGTGAATACCATAGGTGCATCTACTAAAAATCTCGGTGGTTAAGTTTTCTGAAAATCTTGTGAATGCAATAACTCGAGAACAAGGCCGCGTAGAATTTTGAAATTAACATACATACAAAAACGACACTGTGTAAGTTAAGATGTCATGATAAGTTTATTGTCAAATTTAAAACTGCTTTGACTGGAAAACCCCCCCAGAGACATTTAAACAAATGATAAAGAACCAGTCAACTGTTCTAACTTACCGCTGTTATCTGGACCCTTACGCCCACTAATTATGGATTATGGCAGCATTATCATTACTTTCTCAGATGAGGTTAGATCCAGATTCGGTGCTCTTGCACTAGTATAGTTTGGAAATGGAAAAGCGGCCCTCACTTCTCTATGTGCCAGGATAGAGCTGATGTGCTATATTTTTCTAACAAAAACAATATATTCTATAAATTCAGTCACTGTTTTGCTTCGATGTTCATCAATATCTGAGAGACACAACTGCACAATTGGGAATTTAAATACTAATGACATCGCTTTGTGTCTTGCACCAGTAGTCACTAAACCTTTTTCACTTTTGTTGTATCAACCTTCCTAGTCCCAACTTAAACCCGTTTGTTGCCTCAAATACATGAAGCGGTCCAGTGTATATAAAGTGTGCTGAAGATGGCATTAATGTAGAATGCTTCCCTGTCCTGCAGCTTGATGATCACACATTTGGACCAAAGAGGGGCACAAAGGCATCGCAGGTGGAAACTCCTACACCTACTACACCACTTGATCGCTGCTGATTATGATTCTTAATGTGTAGTTGTAGGCCTACCTGTTGGGTTGTGTTAACTTGTTTTGTTTTAGCTTTTGATCTGACTACTACCTCATCCTATCGTTCCCTTAGTGCTGAATTCTTCTTGTTCAGGCTGGTTTTAATGCAGGCTTGGACTATGTTTCTGTCTTCCCACAGGACACTCAGCCCTCTCCTTTGGCTCTGCTGGCTGCCACCTGCAGTAAAATCGGCCCTCCTGCTGCTCAGGCTCCTGTCACCTCTCCGCCAGCGCAGCCACAACCTCGCCGGCTCCTTCCTATAAAGCCAGCTCCAATAGCGCCAGCTCCACCGAAAAACCTTGGTTTCCTTTCAACAAAGGGCAATGTGATCCAGCTACCTGCTGGCCTGGGCTCCACAGCTCCTGGCAGCCCCATCGTCCTTACTATCCAGCAGAGTCCTGCTTGTACCGGCACCTCGGCCACTCCTGGCATCCAGTATCAGGTGGTGCCGCAGATCCAGGGTGCACAAACCATTCAAGTGATGCCACAGGGAGGTCAGATCCAGCTCATACCCGGTACCAACCAGGCCATCATTACCACTCCCATGACCATGCCGGCTCCGGCTGCAGCCACTGCTCCTGTCACGCCACAGAAGACCGTAGCCATCAAGCCCTCCCTCAAGGTGCGGAAGCCAAACAATACAGCTACAAACGTTGTGCAGCTGCCCAGTGGACTTACAATTCCCCTCAACGTGGCTACAGGGGAAGTGGGTGGGACACAAATCATCACAGAGACAGCTGCAGCCCCTCCCACTCCTGGAAAGGCACGACGAGGGAGGAAAAAAAAGGCAGTACTGGCTGCTGAGCCTCCACCGCCGCCTCCAGCACAGGCTGCCTCTCCAACCCCAGAGCAGATGGAGACCATCCTAATAGAAGCTGGTGATAACATCATACAGGTACCCCTATTTGTTATTGTTTCTGGTACTGAAAAGCATAAACGAAGGCACGATTTATTTGTTTTAAGTTAATCTTCAAACAGACTTAATGGTCCCCTTCTAAATATGTGTTCTCTTTGAACTGTCAGTGTTTTATTTAAAGTTTGTCAAATTATAACATTACGCAGACACAAGTTTGACATGTAAGCCAGTCTCGGCATCTACTCTCACTGCTCTTAGTCTAGCATTTACTGCATGTTAAGTAGAAGTCCCCAAATGCCATATATATTTAATTAATTATCAGTTATTTTATTTTTTAATTCTCTCTTTTTTGTTGAAAATAAGTGTAACTGATTCTGTTTTATCACAGAGTATACTTCTTAAGGTTTGTGCTCCTGTAATACAAGCCGGGCTTGAGCACTGGGACTTTTTGATCTTAATAAAAATGTATGTATGCTAATGAATGTTAATAACCTGCTGTTCCTGTTATCATTTTTTGTGAGGAGTCAAAAAAGAAGAAAAAAAAAAAACAGGAAACTGTCAACTGTTTTACATCTTCAGAAGCGTCTGCTTCCTAATTAGCCTCAGGACAGTTTCAGTTTTGGGCAGGCAGCTGTTTTATGGTACAAAGCTTGTTTCTGTTTTTGTTTTGTTTTTTTAAATTTGTGATGTGTTCTTCTGCCACCAAATGGTTAAAACAAAAGTCTTTTTAGTGTTACAACCACTTTTTGTTTTTCACGCTCAAAAGGTTCCCTGTGACATAAATATACTACCAAAGCGAGTAAATGTGTGTGCAATTCAGATTGATAAAATCCGCAGTTAAACAGAAACCACAATATTGTTATCGAGTTTGAAATTCTACTTTGAAACACTCAACCCAGTCTATAGCTAACTGTTAAATGACTGTTTAGCCTTTCAGTGTGGTCAAAACATTGAAGATGTTGGCTAAAGCCTACGTATGAGGATTACTGGTCAGCTTCTTCTCTCTATATTCACAGGCAGGGAACAATTTACTGATTGTGCAAAGTCCTGGGCAACCTGCTATGGTGCAACAGGTCCAGCTGGTCCAGCCCAAACCAGATTCTCAGATGGTTCAGATCCCACAACAGGCTTTGAAGGTGGTACAGGCTGCCTCTGCTACGTTGCCACCCGTCCCGCAGAGACAGTCTGTCTCCTCGAATCTGCAGGTCACTCCAACAGAAACATCACCAACACAGGTATCTGTTCAGACTTATTGTTTCTTTAACTCTTAATATTTTTAGTCTGTTGTGTCAGGAAAGGCATCCAGTGTAAAATTCTGCTAAATCAATATCTAGCACTACCTGCTGAGCTAACTCCTTGTAAATAAGGAAGCAGCTGAAAATGACTTCTTCTGTTTATTATGAATACCTCAGGAACGGTAGCAAAGGACCATGTGACATTCTTACAACTAAGCTAGCAACATGTCAAAGTCATACATAAGATAATATAACAGTTTAACTAGGAATTAGTTTAACATTTTAAGTAAACTTAGTGATATTTTTTTCCCCAGATTCTCTTTAAAACAGCATCAGGTGAATGGCAATCGGTTCAGCTTCAGGACTCCATGACAACAACAACCCCTGCCACCACAGTTGCCCCTACCACCACTGTCGCACCACCAGCTGGCTCCAAGAGAACACAAGCTACCGGAGGACGAAAGGAGCGGACCTTGGCAAAAATTGCCCCTGCAGGTGGAATGATACAATTGAACACATCGCAGCTCACCTCAGCAGCACAAGCAGTGCAGACCATCAGCATCAACGGGGTCCAAGTTCAGGGAGTTCCTGTTACCATCACCAATGCAGGCGGTGAGCTGATGCTAGATGCTTTGGGTTTGTTTGTTTTTTCTTCTTCAAGCTTTCCACTGGCTGTTTATAGAGCCAATGTTATTGTCTAGTACTACTGATAAATACACTGGGGTGTTTATGCAGCGCATGCATGGTGTGCAGCACACTGGGAGGTGACCCCACCACCCTCATTTCCCATTTTGAGGAAATGCAGTGGTGGAAGAACTTGGATTGGATTGAAGTTTGAAGTAATTGTAATTTTTGTGTTAAACGAATAGAACACCATCTGCAGTTGTTGTTTTACTGGATACTCGCCTCTCTCTTAAGTTCTGTTGCTGCTTACCAGCAGTCCCTAGCCATTTCTGTTTTGTGCAAGAAGTGGACCAGTTTACAGACATGTGAAAAATAATATTTTCAACGAACTTTATGCAGTCTTGTGAAAAAATGAAGTAAACCCTTTCCTGCTCGCATGGCAGTTTAGAAGGTAAGTAGCAGCCGAGTGCTGCTAATCAAATGTGCTTGATTTTGGCAGATTGATGGTCTGGTGTGTGTTAACTCACTGCCATAATCTTCCCACAAACTTCCCTTCCCTTTAAATACGGCCCAGGGTCCGACTAATGCTCAGAGAAATTAGAAAAACACCCCAAAACCTTGCACTATGATAAAAGCTATGATATGAAACCATGATAAAAGTTCGGGGCAGTAGAATCAGAAAAGGACTGGACAAGTCTGACTTGTTTGCCAGGAGAAAGTCTCTCCTCTCTAAAAAGAATGTGACAACCTGGCTAAGAATTGCAACGTTGCATCTGAACAAACCTCAAGACTTGTGGAACAATGTCCTTTGGCCATAATTCATGTTGCACATTTGGTGAAAATTAAACACAGCACATCAGCACAGACACCTCATAAAAACTGTCAAGCGTGGGAGCAGAGGCTTGTTTTGCAACCACAGGATCTGGATGCCCTGCAGTCATTGAGTCAACCATGAGCAGTCAACCCAAGCACACCAGCAAATCTCCAACAAAATCGATGCAAAAGAAATGATTCAAAGTGTTCCAGAGGCTCCGTAAAAGTCCAGATCTCATCCTGATTAAAATGCTGTGGTCAGACTTTAAGAGAGCTTAGTGTAAATTCACGTCCACGAACCTCAACGAAGCAACCTTGTAAAGAAGCGTCGGTCAGACTCGTCCATAACAATGTGAGAGGCTGATAGTTATACAGAAAACAATTACTTCATGTTATTGCTGCTAAAGACATTCACTGAGAATAGAAGCACTGCTCCTCCACATTGAAAAATGATTTGACCGTCTGATGAGGATGCTTTATCGATGCCTCTGAAGTGGGGTGTTTTGGGCATCTCCTACTGGAAAGAGGCCTCAGGTCAGACCCAGGTCTGGTGTTAAAGATAGCAGACCTGGGTCTGAGAGAGTTTATATCTGTTGGCTGGCTTGGGGATGACTCTTTGTCTGTCCAGATGAAGAAGAGGTGGCTGGGGTGAGGGAAGTCTGCTGCCCCTCCAACCCAAACCCAGATAAGCAGTCAAACGGATGGATAAAATAACTTTATCAGTTGTCAGTTATTTATGTTAATAAAGAATAATGTTGACCTTTTCCTCAGTCAAAGAGCAAAAGCAGCTGAAAGCTTGCAATGTGTTTAAAAACTCTAAAACAAAAACGAAATTTTATTTTGCAACATATAGCTTTTGCATCTTAATTTATTGTTGATTAGAATTTCAGTTCACTGATGGCAGTAAACTGAATTATCCAGCTCCTGCAGAAGCCCTGCTGTTTGTCTTACAATGAGTCTCTGCGTTTGTTAGGCCAGCAGCACCTAACGGTGCAGACCATGCAGGGTGGAGGGCTCCAGCTGGCCGCAGCACAGGGCCAGCCTGCTATTCAGGTAGACCAGACCCTCACCCTGGAGTTGCCTGGCCAGCCAGGAGAAAAGAAACGACGCATGGCCTGCACTTGCCCCAACTGCAAAGATGCAGACAAGAGGTGAGTCTGTCAAAGGATGGGTTGGGATCAGTTCTACATTTTGGGAAGTTCATATTATACTTTTTAGCACTCAGACTATTAAAACTCTCATACTGATAAAGGGTTTGAATTTTGTTCACTGTTTAGACCCAGTGAGGTGGGAAAGAGGAAACACATCTGCCACGTCCCTGGCTGTGAAAAGACTTTTAGGAAAACATCTCTGCTCAGAGCTCATGTCCGGCTGCACACTGGTGAAAGACCCTTCGTCTGCAACTGGGTTTTCTGTGGGAAACGTTTCACGCGCAGTGACGAGCTGCAGAGGCACGCCAGGACGCACACAGGTGCTCTGGACACAAACAAACAGAATCATCAAATCACTCTGTATTAAACTTCACTTCACATACAGAGGCAAAATAGGCACACAGAGTTGCTAAATACACTTAAAAACGTAACAATCCAGACATTTTTACAAATTACGTTTTTAAAAACACCTATTGTTTCTTCATTATTGAACGTGCATTAAAAATATTACTCAATACATTTTTTTCCCTCCCACAGGAGACAAGCGCTTTGAGTGCAGCCAGTGTCAGAAACGCTTCATGCGGAGCGACCACCTGACAAAGCATTACAAGACTCACATAAACACCAAGAACTTGTGAGCAGATGGTATACAGATACAAAAACTCAGAAAGTAACTGTGTTACAGGAAGGATGGGCAGTGGAGATGAGACCAAGGGATTGTGCTTGTGACTTATCCCACAATGGGAAACTCTCCAGAATGAAATGCTTGATTCCCTGTCACTCTTCAAGGACACTGTGTAGCGTGGTGTACAAAGGAACCCTTCCTGGTGGACTTCAAACTTTCAGCAAATTTATTGACCATTTTTTAAACATTTCTTTTCCCCATTTGGTCTGAACACGTGGACAGATTACTGTGACTGAATTTGTAAGGTAAAAATGCTTTAGATTTAAATGCTTAACTCTGCTAGATTATTTATGAACTCCTCTACTTCTCTGGTGGAAGAACATATACAGATTTTTCTTATTTTTTACTTGTAGAAAACCCAACATCATCAGTCTCTTTTATGTTGTTTTTTCTTCTACCACAAAAACCTTCATACTCTTTATTACAGAATATTAAGAAATTTCAGAAATTGAGGGTGAGCCCCCCCCCCCCAGTAATGTAAAAATAAATCACAAAAAAACAAACAGACCACAATTAAGGAAGTGCTGGAGCTATAACAGTATATCATTTCTGTGAGCTCTGGTAGGTCCCTGGTTACCAGTAGTGATCTAAATACAGCAATATGATGCGATCTGCAAAGTTGGCTAATGTTGGGAATTGTGTTGGGAAATCGATTGTTTAAATTTAAGGAAGGGTAATTAATTAGAAAATATAATACTCCAAGAATTAGTCCTTGTGGAACACCAAAGCAAAGAGGATGGAGTTTTGTAAACCATGAAACGGATAAAGGAAAAGCAGAATCTAACCTCTTTAAGCCACAAAGAGGAAGCTGTTGCTAAAGATGTGGAGGAAACATATTAAGTATCTTAAAATTCAACAATGAAAATTTACACACTGCTCATGGTGGCTCCAGGTGTTTCCTCTGTTGAGTTGAGACAGTTGGTGCTCTTTTATCATGAGTTGTGTGTAATAGATGAAATGTTTGAGACTGTACCATTGTTCTTTTCAAGTTTATCAGGAAAATGTCTGATAGTTATGTATTTATACTACCTAAAATTCTCTACCTTTACACAGGCACTGCAAGAAGTTTCAAATATCAGGAAAATTAAATAAAATTGTTAAAGGCTTGTGAGATGGCCCAGAAATGCATAGAAAGACTTGTGCTGATGAGCTAAGTTTTACTGAGTTTAGACGCTAAAGATTTAATTTGGTGAAATATTAGCAGTAAGAAGAGTTGATAACTCAAATGCAAAACATGCTCTTGCATCTGTGGTCCACACTTTGTTTCTACATAGTTGGTTATTTACCATGTATAACAAGACATGTACACTTACTTCTAGGGCTGTGTATCAGATTGCCATTTATTTTTGTATAGCTCCTGAAGTTTAGCCATCCAGTCATTAATCACATTAGTTCCAAGTCAAACCAGTCTTAGTTTTAGATTGATTTTATTTGAGTTCTTAAATGGTTGCATGTTCATAGTTGACAACTAACTTTGACAAACTTAATGATTTCTGCTTCTTTTATTACCTGTTTTTAACCTGAATAGTTCAAGTTTCATCGTGGCAGGAAACATGTTCACCCTTCTCAAACTAAAGAACCTAAAAATTTGGTACCTCCAACACTTTCTCCTAGTTTACTCATTTAAAAAACGAACAAAACTACACTTTAGTCTTTCTTTCATTGTTCAGATTTGATGAATTGTAGCCTATGCATTGCTGTATATAAGATCAGACTTTTAATTATTTGGCCTGACTTGACAATCATGTCACAAGATGCAAAAAAACAGGAAAAAATAAAGCTTTCTCAGGCCTTCTATGAGTTACACAATGTTTTCCAGCTATATGATGGCTTTAATTCTAAATTAACACTTAAGATGTTTTTGTGATGTACAGATGACCAGCATTAGCCCTGCTGCACAGTACTGATATAACTTTCTTTAATCTCATTTGTTTTACAGAAAATGTACATTTGCTCAGTGATTTTGATGTTATGAAGATAAGCTGACCGTTTTCTAACAAGTCAGCAGTGAGTTTGAAGCCTGAAATTGCCGGGGAGTTATTTCAAGAAGTACATTAAGTCATTGCTTAACAAGGTTTTTTTTGGTCAAATTATCCAGCAGAGCAGCTTCACAGTGAGGTTTGTTTCTGGTAGATGGTGCAGGCTTGCTACAGGTTGTGCAAAGCAGAGAAATTTGACCAAAAAAGCTCAAGTCCGATTTGTTTTCAAAGCACTTTGAACAAAGTGCTTTAAAAAGGTGACGTTGAGAGAGAGAGAGAGACAGAGGCTGCTCATATTTATGTTTGTATTTCATGAGTGAATATGTAAATAAAACGTGTCTGTCAGACACGGTAAATGTAGGATATTAAAAATTGGTAAGCTGCATAGTTTTGTGGTTGGCGTAGCCAGCCTTGAAGGAAGTGGACTTTGTACAGTGTTTTAAGGAAAAAAAACATATATATATGTGACATTGTATAGCTTCATTCCTGCTTTGTATAAGACTTCTAGATCTTTTTTCTATGAATTAAAGATGCCTTAGACAGCTGCACCCAGTATTTAAAGATGGTTTTTTTTCTTTCTAATTCCAGGTAACAACATTTGTAAAATTTTGTTTTGTGTTTTTAACTTATGTTACATGCTAATGTCATGTGCACTGATTAAACTCCCAGGTTCCAAAATTTGTAAATTTAATGTTGATTGTAATTAAATATAATGTGTTTTTTCCCCTCAATTAAGTCATTTCTGTTGCTTGGTTTCTGTGAATGAAATGCTTCTTCTCCAAGCCTATATGTCATAAAGTGTTCTACAAACCTTTTTTTGTGTATATCAGGAGAACCAAGAGAACCAGCAATTAATTTTCTAAGTTGTATAAAGGTGCTAAAACATAGTTTGCTCCTTTTCTACCATCACCCCCCCTCAATAAAGAACTCATACCTTATCAATTGCGTCACTCTTTTTAACTTTCATTTTGGGACTAATAATAGATTAATTATAGTCATACTTAATGTGATTATTGTTTGTCAGGAATAGAAGGATAATCATGGTCTTTGTGTAAATAAATCACAACCAAGCACATATTTTTTATGCCTGGTACGCTGTAACAGCCTTATTTGGATAATTAAGCCTTAAAGAAGCATCATTACTGATTTTAGTGCCATAACAATTTAAAAAAAAAATAATTTTTAAAGAAATTCTATATCATAACATGAGAACACTCTACTAATGGTCAAGTCAAATAAGTTTATACACAGATTTCTCAAGGTTGATCTATATTTCTGTTTTGAAAAAAACATTTAATGACTTTGAATTCCGGGTTTGTTGTTGCTCCCATGAGTTTTTGAATTATTGTTAATATTATTTTATTATTAGTCATCATCATCAGTTTTATTATTAGTAGTAGCAGTGATAGTAGAATTAGTATCAGCATTTATTTGTACTGTTTTTTTTCATCGAGCATTTATTTTGAAAAGCTCTTTGTACTCGTCATCAGAAATCAACAGATCCATTTCCTGTTAGCTAGACGAAAGCCGGTAACATTTAAAGTCCTGTGGTCTAAATGCTCTTAAATTAGTTGTATGTCGACTTGTATTTATAGTTGGTCTAGCTCGCTAAAGTTTCTATTTACATAGTGCATGCGGTAACATCAAAAAACTTAATAGCGTAATATTCCGTTACCTAAGCTAGTTTGCTAGCCTAATTTGTTTACATTAGTGTGAGGGTGTTTCAGTCAGGAAGACCGGATAAATGTGCCTGTCTGTCGTTCCATGTTTCTTTTTGCTTCGTCACTCCTTAAAGGTTAGTGCTGTGAATGTTGGAGCAACAACACCTAAAAAATTGCAATAAATTGTATGTTAACGTTTTTTAATCCAGAGTTGTTAACTTGCCCCTTAAACTTCTTGAAGGGCTCACACACAACAGAGACTGTACTATAACAACAGGTCTTTCACGAAAGGTTTATTTGGTAAACAATCTGGTAAACAAGGAAACACGAATGTTACAGAAAACATTAAAGCCTTACACTTTCTTTGCAGTTAGGTGCATAAATGAACCGCTAATGAGTCTAGATGATTCTGTCACAGGCATAAAATACATAGTTATGGAAAGAGTCTAGCTGCATTTTATATCCTTAATGTAACTGTGTACTTGGATTTGAACATTTCAGAATGAAATATGAAAAGTTCTTGATCAAGCTAAGGATGACCATAGCTTGTATTTCAAAATAACACAAATTTCCATACCTTTTGACCTATTGTTTTTTAAAACGCTCAGCTACACAACCTTAAAAAAACCCTGAAATAGATAAGAGGCTAAAAAAATAGATGGATGCCCCTTTTTTTTCTTGCAATAAAATTAATCATACAGGACTATTGCCTAAACTATAATCCGGTTATTTATTATACTGTTTTTATACTGCCATTTTTCAAACTTTGGCTTTGGGAAAGTATGTTCACTTTCATTAGGCGTGCACAGATTACAAAATTCAGGGACATAGCTGTGTTTAAAATTTAGCTGATAGCTGCTGTTAGTACATTAGTTCTTGTTTATTTTGTAGTTTTATCACCTTTTCATTACTGAAATTATCTGTACTGTCTTCAACCCAGGGATTTATGAATAAATATGTGAATTATTGAACCTGGATCTCAGAAAAATGGACTGCAGAATTGACGGGACATAACAGATGATCAGTGGCCTCTGCCAATGGTAAAATGTTGTCTTATTTACTGATAGGAAGATGATGATAGTGCCAACAAATTGTTGTATTCTTCTTCTTTTTTTAAAAATAATGTTTTCTAGAATAATAACTACCCTGTGGGTTTTCTTTGAAACACCCTTGTTACCTTTTTTAAAAGTTGATAAATAATATTATTTTTTCCTCTACAGATAATTTTTAGAATGACAGCAGTCAAGTAGGAAGAAGGATGAATGACTTTGGGCCAACAGACCTGATTGCAGGCCTCTGTCATACAGATGAAGAGGATCCTCTTCCTCTGTGGCAGAATGAATGCATCAGCCCCTGTTTTAACCAGCTCATCCTTGGTGTCTTGCCCCATGCTGGGATGGCCATTTTCAGTGCCTGCTACCTCAGCATGTCAAGGTAGGTCATGCATTGATACCAGGTCCTTATCAACAACACTTTTCCAATCTTGCAATTTTATTAGCGGATAATGAAGTTGTAGTTACAAAAAAACATGCATATCAATCCTTGCAGTGGATTTTCTGATGAAGTATGTTTTACTTTAATGTAACAACAATTCTTTAAAAACAAGCAACCCCCCCATCTTTTTTGGAGTCTTCTCTGAGTTGTCCAGTTTTTGGCTAAATTCAAAATGCGCAGCTTAATCATCGAATGGGGCACCCTATAAAACTAATGCCGATGATTCTAAAAATTGTGTCTATATTTTCACATTTTTGTTTGCTTTGCAGATGCAGCCACCTCCAGACGTCTCCCCCGTGTGGCTGGACACTCAGGCTCGTGTCAGCTCTACTGGCTGCCTTACTCTACACTGCAGATGTCATCCTGGTGAGTGTCCTCCAGCAGGGAGACATGTACCTGGACATCCTAGCTGGCAGCTGTGCAATCCTGGCCTGGCTGGTCCACTTCAGTGTCATAACAGTGCTCCAGAGGACTGTTTTTAAGAGAACCAGAGGACCTACACTGCTGCTTCTCCTGGTGCTTCTGTTACTCCCCAACCTTGTCATCAACTTGATAATTTACTCTAACAACAAGCAATATTTAAACCCAGCTGAACCTCTTAAACTGGCCCGATTTGTTCTTGCCTCAGTACGGACATTTCTTTTTCTCATTTACCTCCTGGCATTTGCTTTCCCCTGCATCAGTGATGCTGGGTACACTTTGTATATTAACGATGTTGATGGCTCTCCGCTCATCCCAGAGAACACCCACCTGGAGACTGGGGAGATTGTGGCTGAGGATGGGAGTGACTGCCTATCTCGACTCTTCTACTTGTGGCTCACCCCTCTCCTCAGGCGAGGGCAGAGATGGGAACTGGACAGACCAGCCGATGTATATCACCTTCCCCAGAAACTTAGAACTAGTGTGATTTGTCGGTATTTTCACCAGTGCTGGGAAGCCTGCTGGCAAGGATCACCAGTCACTTACCAAGAGGATCAATGGCCCACACCAGTCAGCACAAACCTCCCAAGTGGCAGCTGGAGTTTACACAACCAGGACCAACCACTGGAGCTGGAAGGTGATGTAAGATTGCTGAAGGTGCTACACAAGGCGTTTGGGAAGTGGTATTACATCCTTGGTCTGCTGAAGGTGACAGTCAACATATTGAGCTTTGCAGGTCCACTGCTCCTCAGTAGTCTTGTGAATTTTATGGAGGATAAAGGTGCCCCAGTCAGCAGGGGTGTCTGGTGTGCCTTGGGGCTCTTTGCTACCACCCTGCTGTGCTCTGTTCTACGAAACATCTTTGTCTTCGAGGTCTCCAAGGTGGCGCTGTCAGCACGAGCTGCTCTTGTGACGGCCATCTACAACAAAGCCCTGAGAGTCAGCAGCTGCAGCTTGGCTGGCTTTACTTTAGGGGAGGTGGTGAACTTAATGAGCACAGACACCGACCGTGTGGTTAACTTCTTCCAAAGCTTCCATGAGCTGTGGAGCCTGCCCTTTCAGTTAGCTGTCACCCTTTACTTGCTATATCTGCAGGTGGGTGTAGCTTTCCTTGGAGGACTGTCCGTAGCTTTGCTGCTGGTGCCATTCAACAAGTTCCTTGCTTCCTGCATCCTTAGCAACAATAAAAAGATGCTCATGTGGAAGGATAACCGTGTTAAGGTATGGCATGTTTAAGCTCTTATTACACTGAGTTGATTTATATACTTTTATGAAGCTACCCAGGGAAAAAATCTTGTTGAGATTATTTTTAATTTTGAACTTATTTCCAGTTAATGACAGAGATCCTCTTCGGCATTCGCGTCATCAAGTTCTATAGCTGGGAGCCTCATTTCACACAGAAGGTGGCTGACTGTCGCAAAGAGGAGCTGTCCCACCTTAAGGCTGTCAAATACCTGGATGCATTGTGTGTGTATACCTGGGCTGCTCTACCTGTGGTCATCTCCATCCTGACCTTCGTCACGTATGTGCTGCTTGGACACCAGCTGACGGCAGCAAAGGTAAACTGGCTGCTGTGTTGATGCTGAGTGAGCTTTGTAGAGAATTAGGGAATGTAGGGTTACTGTATAAACATATTTTAAAAAATAACTCTGACAAGAGCAACACCTGAGATGCTGGAGTGGTGGAGGCGTTGAAAAGAGGGCAGCTGCTGAGGGGGGGGGGGCTGGGAGGAGAAGTTGGCCGTCCGATTGGGGTCTGGAATGTGGGGCCTCCCTGCTGCTGCCGAGCCGGGGCAGTCTGCTTCTCTCCACCCCAGGGAGAAGGGTAACATTACCTGGGTCT